>NW_004567114.1:26273273-26292589 GCF_000260355.1 Condylura cristata | reverse complement strand
TTGTAAGCAAAACAATTTAAAGAAACTTTACCAGGGCTCCCTGGTGGTGCAAGGGGTTAAAGTTTCAGCACAATGAAGCTATCCACAGCCACTGCAGCTGACTGACCCATATGGCGCAGCAGACCCCTCCTGACCTGCCCGCTGCTCCCCTCAGCAGTGTGTTTTAGTAGATCTGCCTGTTGTGCTCCCCACTCTGTCTCCGGTGAATCCTCTTGCCACCACCTCCTCTCAGCACCTCTGACCACCAGGAGGGCCCTGAATGCCTAACTTGATAGCTACTAGCCACATATGGTTATTTTAACCAGCTAAAAATGAATGCAAGTTTTAAAATCTAGCTTCCGGGTGGCACTGGCCACAGAGCACCATAGCTGTGCGTGGCTAGTGTCAACCGTGGGGACAGTGCAGCTGCGGAACATTTCATTCCCTGTTGAAAGTTCAGCCGGGCTGTACTGCTTGAGAACGTACCAAGGGTGACCAGCAGACTGTCAGACGTACAGAATAAAGTGAGCTCCATTTCCTTGCTCTGCTCCGGGGAACGCTTTCCTCCTGAACAGACACCCCTGCCCTCCCTCTGCTCCGCAGGCTCAGTTCATCCAGGCTGCTACTATGAGTTGGGCTGAGAGTCTAGTCCTATTACATGGAAGTCACTGAAGTGACTGACATCCAGGAGGCCATGAGAGGGCCCCGGCTGTTGTGAATCGGGGCAGCACCAGGTGTCTAACTCAGTTGGGGGGTGCTGCCTGGAACGTTTAAAAACTTCAAACCTCTCCTGGCCACCGACTATGTAGCTGGCAACTTCACAGGGAGCTAGCTTCATCAGTGCTCTCCGCAGGTATGTGAGGCAGCATTAACTCCGATTTACTGCAGAGAGGGGGGATGTTCAGTGAGGCTGAGTGACAGACAAGGGGGGAAGCCAAGATTTCCAGCGGCATTCCTTTCCCCCCCACCACTCACCAGAGCGGGGCTTCTACTTCCCTGTGGCAGTGGCTCACCCCCAGCTGACGGCGGGCTCTCACGGCAGACAGTGCACATGCATGTGAACTGCCCTTACTACCTTGTCCACCCAGGGAGAGTCACCCACTGGGACTGCCCAGGAAAGACACCACATCAGAATACAGGAAGGCACGGCACACCTGGGCAGGTGGGAGGACAAGAACATCTAGACCAGGAATTCCTTATCCTGCATCCCATGTCCTGGATGAAACTTGACAAATAGTAGACACTTGATATCCAGGTGTCAAATGAGGGGCATGGGGGGGGTTTACAGGTCCTCCAAGAGATGGGCCTGGGCCCACAGGAGCCACAGTGCAGGTACCCTGCGGCAGGGGTGATAGCTGCATTCCTCCGCACCTGACTCCACCCAGACGCCCCTTTCTGTCAGTTAGCCTGCATGGACGGCTGCAGCTCCGCATCTCGGTGAGTCCTAAGAACAGCAGCCGCAGCCCCTCGCCTCGGCCTCTTGCTAGACAGCAACATCCACTGGGAAGGCTCTGAGTCTTGCAACATGCTCAAAATATGGCTCCAAACAGTACTTAGGCAAGAGTAATTAAAGGGAATGTTATCTCAGTCAGTCTCTCATTAGCCACGTAATTAGACTGCTGAAAATAATTAACATTCCTTTTGACAAAGGAAGCAGAAGACCCATTACATTCATTAGGACAGCATCAAGCCAGCTCCAGGAAGGCTGAGAAGATGCTCGTCACCTCCCAGGCCTGCACAGGTCCGAGTCAGCATCGAGGGACCCGCACCAGGTGTGAGACCTGCCGTGGGCCTGGCTCGCGGGGGTGCGTGTGGCACAGGCTGCCCTGATGTCCGTCTTACGGAGGCAGCTAATTGCACACTCACACACGCAGAGAAAAAGAACTGGAAGGAAATGCATGGCTGACCGGGGGGCACATGCCTGCTTCCCCATACAAATTTTTTCTATTTCCTAGAAAATAACAGAAAGATATTTTCTAGCAGGAATAAATGGCAATGCTCGAAACAATCAGTAATTATATGGACTCCCTGAAGATGGAAGGCAGGAGATAAAATGACAGAGAAACCACAGCCCAAGAAAATAAAATCATGAACCGATACTAACATTAACACAGCAAATCTATGTTACTGACACTGTTCTAAGAACTTGGCCATATATTTTTCTCATTTAGGCCTAACGAAAATCCTTCATGAGAGAAACTATTTTTATGCTCACTTTATAAATAAGACCCAGACATCACAGGTTTCCTATGGTCATAGTGTTAGTAAATGGGGGGGCTAGGATTTGAACTTCCAGCAGGTGGTTGTGGATTCTATGTTCAGTAAGAGGAGACTCTCGTCAGCAGATTGGGCAGAGACTCTGGATGGTTGGAAAATGGTTTTGGAACAACCCAGCAAGTGGGCTTCTTCCCACCTGCCCACCCTTGCTGTGACCTGGACACTCAGCTAGAAAGGCCAAGAGATACCTAGCCCAGCTCCTGTCTGTCCCAGGGGGCACATCCCACCTGTCTTCCCAGCCAGCAGCAGCTAGCTTCTGAGCCCAGAATCATGTTCATAGAGAAGTAACTAGAACTTCACAATATCCAGAGCACGTAACCAAAATTCACCAAACATTTGAAAGAATCCAAAATCATAAAAACACACCAAATTAAAGAACAGACATTCAGCTATCAAACAAAATTAATAACATCAGCAGAATGAAATGTTTTTAAAAGGTTGAGTAATAGGAACCTATGGGTAAAAGAGGCTACTGAAATGAAAGCAAAAAAGAAAGTCACCAGAAAAATATTTAAAACTTTAGAAACGCAGCAAACACACCAGTTAACCAGTATTTCTGAATCAAAGAATCCGGTATCTTCATTAAATTTTTTCTTGATATATTTCTATTTTTCTAAACTTCCTATGCCAAACATGCATTACTTTTAGAATCAGAAATGTATTTGTTTTGTTTTAAATCTGCCTGCCAGGGCCCTCCCTGGTGGCACAGCCAGTTAAAGCACAGCACTAAGAAGCTAAAGACACTTCAGAGCGAGTTCTCTCTCCGCATGCCCGGGGAGATGATCCACATGGCGCGGCAGACTTCTCCTGACTGCCCGCTGCTCCCTTCAGTAGGTACTTTGTCAGCCAGCCTGTTCTGCTCCCCACTCTGTCTCTGGTGAATCTTCTCACGGCCCCTGCACCTCTGGCTTGTACCCTCGTTCTATATGCATAAACAAATAAATCTTAAAAAAAAAAAAAAACTGGCCCTCCATGGTGGCGCAGCGGGTTAAAGCACAGCACTGAGAAGCTAAAGCCACTTCCGCATGAGTTCAATTCCCGCATGCTCCGGAGATGACCACATGGCGTGGCAGACCTCTCCTGGCCCGCCCGCTGCTCCCCTCAGCAGTGTACTTCCTCAATCTGCCTGTTCTGCTCCCCACTCTGTCTCTGGTGAAGCCTCTCACCGCTCCTGGGCCTCTGGCCTGTACCCCAGTTCTGTATGTACAAATAAATAAATCTTTAAAAAAAAAAAAAAACTGCCTGACAGGAAGTCAGTGCTCAGTAAGATTTTAAGATTTTGCAGCCAAGTAGTAGTTACTTTTCCTAGCCCTTGCAACAAAGCTGACCCTTTACAAGCTGGTCCATCACTCTCTGATCCCCAATCACACCAGCCAGGCGCCCAATTCGCATCTTTATAAGCACAATTCTCTACATGGAATGCCCTCAGTTCCCTCTCTGTTTACCCCTATTTGCCTGTTCTTCAAGGAGATTACCCTCAGTAACAAAAGGTTGCTGCATACTTCTTCACCCCCCCACCCCCTTCTCCTAACTCCTCCCCCAAGCTCCTCAGGGCACCTTATGCTTCAAGGTTGCCTGATTAGCTCTGACTGTGCTCTCCTGTGGGGTCATAGATGGTCACTTTTAAGGTCTTTACCTTTCAACGAGTCCAAGTCTTCTCTCCCCAATTCTATGGTAGGGGCCTTAAAGACACAGAGATGGGCATTAACGTTCCTTTTATACCCCACTGGGCCCAAATAAAACCCAGAAGTTCATGCAAGAACATTCTTATATGTCAGCTTAGTGAATAATGAGTGAGCTGTTACTGGTGGGAGTAGAAAGAGGAAAACTATTAAGGAAATGTGGTTACTCAATAGGGTAGGGCCCAGCACAAGAATCTTCATGTGGGTGATGATGCCCTTGTAGAAAGGTCACGTGATCTCTGACAATTTTTAAATCCCACCTCCTTCCTGGGATCTAGTTAACACCTGCAAAACCAGAGGGGATGGCTGGTAAATCTGGAGGCAAAAAATGATGTTTATATGCTTTTATGGTGTGTCCCCACATATTGGTTATCAGTAACAAGGGAAAATTAGTAAGGACACAGTGAAGGAAATGGACAACCTCTTAATAGAGCAATCAGCTGACCTGTCACACATAAGGGGCAGATGAACATTCAGTGTCCCCTGATGTGATATACTGAAAAGGCCCATTGCACATGTATATTTCATCCCAGAATGTATAACCCAGAGTCTGTTTGTGAGGCAACATCAGACAAATCCAACAGAGGAAATAGGTTTTTTAAAAGGTGGAGGAGGAGGCAACATTTTTTCGAAAATATCAAAGCGACGAAAGACAAAGGCTGAGGAGCTGTTCTAGATGAAAAGAGACTAAAGAATCATCTAATGCAGTATGTGGTGCTAGACTGGATTCCGTACTAGAAGGGACAAAATGCTTTAAAGGACATTAGGGGGTCATTTGACAAAACTGGAATACAACCAGCAGATTAAATAAAGTGTTTTAACAATGTCCAACTTACTGAAGGTTATATAAAACCATATCCTTGTTCTTAGGAAACCCACACTGAAATATTTAGAGGTAAAGTACCATGATGTAGGCAATTTACTCTAAAATGGTTCAGGAAAAAATGAAAGGGTGAGAAAACACAAATGATAAAACAAGTGAGGCAAAATGTTAAAAATAGTGAATCTGGGTAAAGAATGTGAGTTTCTTAGATTATTCTGGCAATTTCTCTGTGAGTTTGAAATGACTTCCAAATTAAAAGCTGGAGAAGAGAAGCAACCAAGGGGTCCTTCCCATTAGACAGGAACGTGGGTGACGGTGAGGCTGACATGGAGGGTGAAGTCAGAGAAAACAACACTGGCTATTAGATGCCTCCCTGAGCACACGCTGCCAGCTCTGCCCGCATGCTCCCCATCAGTACATTCCCCCTCCCAATGTGGCTCTTCTCTTTTCTTAACTTTATCCATTTGTGCCTTCCTATTACCAAGATGATTAATCTTCCAGGAAGCCACCATATTAATACCAGAGGACAGGACTAATTAAATGGCTGGGTCTATTCTTATATGTAGTTAATATTTACTGGAGACATTTTGAAATCTGTTTTATCTGCAAGCCCATAATAATGACTCAGGTTTTATTTGTTACGCTCTAGCCTTCTAGGTGTGATATGGTATTCCATTTTCAGAAAGACTCTTGTGGCTCACCTGACTCTAGGCCACGTGCTTCCCTTCTGAGGCCTCATGCACTCAGGCATCTTAGGTGGAAGATTCATTTCCCATATCCCATGCCATCACTACCTCCCAGCCCCAGATAAACTGCCCCCATGCTTAACACAGGCACAGCCTTTTCATCCACTGCTGGGTATGGCCACTCTAAATAATGCACAGCCAGCTAACAGAGTTTCTTTAAGCAGCCTCACTGAAAGCTAAAGAGGGCAGAGCAAACCATCATATCGTGCAAATTCATTCACTTATTAATTCTGAAATCTTTACATACATCTTTTATGTGCAGATTACTCGATGCTAAGTAAATTGGAGTAAGAAAGGAAGGAAGTAGTAGGAAGAAGTAGGAAGGAAAACCAAAGCAAACAGCGGGGCTAATTGTTTTTAAAACACTGAAAATTTAAAATCTTGGAAATTCTACTGTAACACCAGAAAACTAATAATAGTAATAACATATCATCCCATAGTGTCTTTTACTTAATTGAGCCCTTTCAAGCTCACTTCATATTTCATGAACTGACTCAAACAATCACTCGGCATCTGTGTTATGCCACCAGGTACATGCAGACCACGCGGCAGGGGCCCAAGGCAGACCACGAGAAGCTCACATCTAAGTGGTCTTCGATTGCCCAGCCATATAGCCACTGTGGAAAACAGCATGGAGAATCCTCAGAAAAGTAAAAATAGAACAACCATATGATACAGCAATTCTACTTCTGGGAATATATCCAAAGGAAACGAAAACACTAACTTGAAGAGATATCTGTACCCCCGTGTTTACTGCAACATTATCCATAATAGCCAGACGTACATGTCCATCGATGCATAAATGGATGAAGTTGTGGTACAGATATACAATAACATTTTATTCAGTCATTTAAAAAATGAGGCAATTCTATCGTTTGAGCCAACATAGATGGGCCCTGAATGCATTATGCGATGTGAAATGTTAGACAGAGACAAATACTGTACAATCTCATTTATATGTGAGATCTAGAAAAATAACAAACTAGTAGAAAAAGAGATCAGATTTGTGTTTGCAGAGGCAAAGGATTAGAAGAGGCACATTGGAGAAAGGTGGTCCCAAGCCACAAACTTCCAGGTAAGAAAATAAGTCCTATGGGTGTCTTGTACAACATGACTGGCTAACATTATTGTATAACATAAAGGAAAGTTAAGAGATAAATCCTAAGCATTCTCATCACAAAGAGAAATTTTTTTTTCGCTTCTCATTGTATCTATATGAAAAATAGATATTACTTAAGCCTACGGAGATAATCATTTCTCATTATATGTAGTGAAGCTATCAGGCTGTATGTCTTAGACTTACACAGTGACGTATAGTATATACAGTGTGTTGATTACTTCTCAGTAAAACTGGAAAAAGCCAGACACATATTTAGGGTACTGGCCATGATCGGGCAATAAAGAAAATTATTTTAAAGAGAAAATAAGAGGGAATAAAAAAAATGTTATTATGTTTTCAACACACACATATATTTTACTGTTTTTAAAAACATGACTTTATATTAGAATTTAGAATTATATTAATTTAGCTTTTATTGCATATGGAATAAAATTTAGTTTTTATTGCATATGGTCAATGGTGAGGGCCCCTAAAGGTCTTCATCCAGCCCAAACAGTAAGCAGGGGTTGCAATACTAACTGCCAACAAGAACCAAGCAGGTAGCTCAAATCAGGGAAGACCAGAAGCTGTTAAGAAAGCAGGACAGACAGATGGAAGGAAGACTGTGGGGGTTTATTCGTGGGTGAGAGAGGGAGGAGTGGAGGATGACACCCAGACTTCTGGCTAGGGCAATGTGGTATAAGTTCTTAAGAGAAGAGGCTGCAAGAAAAGGTACCATGAGGTTCATTTCAGATGCTCGAAGTCTGAGATGCTCCTCACCCTGGAGAGGAGCATGCTGGGAAGGAGACTCGAGGGGGCCATCGGGGCTGGCAGAGGACAAGTGGTCTGAGGAAGAACCAGGGAGGCTGGAGGAGTCTCAGGAAAGGACCTCACCAGCACAGTGGGGGCAGGAGAGCGTCTGGGCAGTGGTCAACTGCAAAGGCAGGTGGGACAGACACAGAGGTCATGGGATCATTTAAGAAGGAAGGGCTGAGGCCTCTTGAGAAATTTGTAAAGAAAAGGAAAAAGCTGCTGAAGAAGTAACAATGGAAAGGTTCTTTCTCCCTCCGGCCTTGCTTTTTTTCTTTTCTTTCTTTCTTCCCTCCATTCCTTACTCCCATTATAAGAGAAACCTAAGATGCTTAAACACTAAGCAGGAAACTGCAGTGAGAACAGCTCGGGCAGGCACATGTTGGGGGGGGCACACATGAATACTAGGGTGATCCTGAGGCAGTGAGGGGAGCCACACCCCAAAGGCCAGCTGGACACAGGTATCACATGACAGAGACCCAGGCACCCAGGTAAGGTTATACAGATGCAGAGGTGTCGTAGGCCACACTCACAACACAGGTCTCCAGACCAGCAGTTCTCAATGAGGCCACCCTGATATGGGTGGGGGCCCCCTTTGTAAGCACCAAAGTGGGTGGGAAGTATGGCAGATACTTCGAGGTAGGGATCTGGATGCCAGAAACCCTGCAATTCGCCAACAGTCCACAGGGGAGCTCTCCCACATGTCCACTGGACATTCTCCTAGGTAGAAAGCTGTTTATAATTGCCCGCGTCAAGGACCAAAGTACTTTCTGAAATAAACACAAAGGATTTCTTCATGGTTTTAACACAGGCTGACTTCTTCAGGAGTGCCTTTAAATGCAAATTGAGGGGATACTGTACTGTACTTTATGTTCTCTGGAACTTTACTAAGAGTGGTTCACCATGTGGGAAAATCACAAACTCCACAGCATCTCTCCTGGTATTTGAGTCACCCACACAGTACACCTGTATCTCGGGGGTATTTGTGGCTGTTACAGTCTTGGAGATTCTATGCACAGGTTCAAGCATCTGACTCCTTCCTTCTGTTTTTCCAGGTTGTGCCCAAATAATTGCACATTAGAATAGGCGATACTGTATTACAACTAACCTTTCCTATACTACTCTTTAAGTGTAGATGTTATTTTTACATTAGTTTGGTATAGGTGGGTCATATTAGCTGTGAGTTTAACTCCAAGTAATTAGGGGGTCATTCGAATATTTGCTAAATAAAAGGGGAGCAGCATTCCAGATAGTGTGCCCCCAGAGGCAAGCGAAATGCCCAAGGGGATAAAGGACCAAGCAGAATTAGGGTTGCTTGGAACCATCAAGCCACAGAACAAATTCAATGTGGTTTATTTTATTTTATTTTTTTTTAATCCAGACAAAACTCCCAAATAATGGGAGCACAGACAACCTAGAAGGGTTAAGGCAGTTGGGCACCTTTGGGAAATTTCATTTCCACGATTAATTGAAAGTAGACTACACCTCAGCATTTTCCAGCATAATGACAATAGGTAGGAGACCACAAGTCATCTGCAGGGGCCAGGGAGATGATAAATGGTTCAATGTCTGGAGGCAAAGATGTGTTTAAAGGAAGTCAGAGAAGTAGGTGCCAGCCTTGGTCTGGGGAATGTCTTCCTTAATGGACGAGAAGATGAGTAAACAGTTTAAGAGGCCGCTTCAGGATATTTATGGAAGATGCTATATCGTGAGGAACCATGGACAGGAATAGTGGTAGAGAAATGATCTCAGCAGACCACCAGTAGGTTAAAAAAGGGCAGGTCAGAAGTCCTGAGGGCCCAGATTTTGAGAGGAGCTGCTGATTTCATGGTGAGAGAAAGGGATCGCAACAACAGCCGTGTGGCCAGGAGGGACAATGGAAAAATTTTAAACCATGAATCTTTCAGTCAAAAGGGGCTAGCCTGACTCGTGTGCTCTCTGGTTCTGAGGCCACTAGAGACTGGGGGAGGTCAGGGGCAGCCTGCTGGCAGGCTGATGAGAGGTCCCCAAACAGGGCTTTCTAAGCCAAGTTCTTCCACCAACACCTCACACCATTTCCTCTTCAAAAATACAATAAAACACTTTAACCTTCATCATTTTCCTGTTGTTTTCACATTTTCCCAGCAACACTTGTATATACATATTTTTTAATTTGAAATGTCAGGTTAAAGCAGCTCTAGGGACTAACAAGCATGACTCTCATGTGAGGGGCTGTACTGCTTCCCAGGAAGAGTTGAGAAACATGGGTCACTGGATGTAAGAAGTGCCTTCAGGAACTCATTTATAAGCTATAGGGGAACTGACTCCATCAAGGGGTCCACAAGGCCAGGCAGTGCTAAACTGCAATGCAAAACATCCGTAGGTACCTTCCACCCTCAGCACATCCTTGTTCCTTCAGAGTTGCACAATGGGAGAGAAAAGCCTCTTGGGTTAGGAGTCAGCAAGTCAAGGACTACTGAGCTGAGGTAAGAGAGGCTCTTGCCCAAGGCACCAATAAAAGGGGAGACCAAGAAAAACTTAGTAATTAACATAAATGATATCATAATGGTTTATTTTTAAAATTTAAGCAGGTTTGAGCTGTATGGTGGGCTGGGGCAGGTGATCGTGTAGGACTATGTGACATTCAGTGCCAGGGGCTGAGCCCCACAGAGCAAAGACCTGCCCACCCCTAGTGCCAAAGTACCTCTTTGGAGAAATACCACAGAGACCACAATCCCTTACCCACTTCCAATAGATTACATTAACCCTGCAGCACATTAACCCTCACCGACCATTAAACACGTTAACATTTCTGTAGCCAGATCTATGAATATTCACACTGCAGAGTAACCAGATCACCAGTGACCTCCTGTTAGGCTAGGTCAGGTTTATCATCACATGAGTTGTCACATGCGTTAAATAAAAACTTTCGGTTTCGACTGTTTTGGATCTTGAAACTGCAGATAAAGAATGTGGGCCTTGATAGCATCGCATTAGTTCTCTAAAAGATAAAAGGAAGCAGAGAACCCAGAACTTTCGCTACCAACTTCAGCAGAAAAGGCAACTGCAAAGTTCTTATGGGTAATCACACGGAAGTCAATTTCTAAGTCTGTCAAGTCCAGAGAGAACTTACAGCAGCATTTCTCAGCAGCCAACAGCTAGTATGACTAAACACTGTCTATGTGTAAAGCCTTGTGCCGAACCCAGAGCTATGCTAAGAGACAGAGAGCACCATTCCAGTCTTAAGAGCTGGACACAAGGAGGTAAACATAAATTGTGGATTACTGAAACTCAGGAAGTTAATGCACACCCACACTTTAACAATGACGAAATCAAGGTTCAGAGAGGTCGAAGGCCTTGCCTAAGTTAGCGCCTGGCATTTGTTACAGAAGTGACAGAGAGAGATAAGAATTTGTATTTGCTAATTGCCCTTCTCTGCTCTTCATGTAAAAGCACAGGGCAATTGCCAATTTAGTGATAAAACTACAAACGAAGTTTAAAAATGCTAGCTAAAGCGATTTTGGTCAAATACACCTTTGCAGCAAAGACTGGAGACGGACGGCGATTTGAAGAGCTGGTAAAGCGATTAGGGTCTTCCAAGTAGACAGTGTGAGGCACTAGGAGGGCATATGCAGATTAGGCTCTGGGCAAAGGCATGGAAGGAGACGCTGGAAACGCAGGTAGAGGCCATGCGTGGTGAGGAATTGACATCTGCGGCCTCAGGTGCCTTTCTGGTCATTTACTTCCCCTCATGCCCTGTAACTGCCCCCCTCCCTCGTGTGTGGAGACAGAGGGTGGGAATCTTGAAGACCACAACGTGGAGTCAGATTCTTGCCATTCAAATCCCAGATCTAGTGCCAACTATGTGTCGTTGGTCAAGCTACTTAACCTCTTTTTGCCTCAGTTTACAGGTTTGTAAGTAGATAATAGAAATAGCAACATGGTGAGGATTAGATGGACGAAAGAACATGTTTACTGTACCAAAAACAGGACCTGGCATCCTCAGCAGGCAGTAAATGCTTTTTATTCTTTAAGTTAAATTTTTAGTTAAATATGTACTGGATCCTCATGCTTAGTGAAATGAGCCAGGAAGAAAAAGAAAAGTACCGGATGGTTTCACTCATAGCAGAAGCATAAAGGACCAGAGGGGAAAAATAATAATGAACAACTATATATCAGAGACATTTTATGGGTCTGGAGTGGGGAATGGGATCAAAAATGGTGGGGGAGGGAGGAGGTGTACTGGACTACTGGACTATGGTGATGGCCATGGGTGACTTGGTGATGAGAAGCCCATGGGGATTACAACTGAGATGGAAAAAGGCACAAAGTGATGTAAAAATAAACTATTATTAAAAATTATATATGTATTGGATCCTTATCCTCAGCAATAATAATCATGAAATCATGGACTTTGTGTGACAGTTAAGGTTTTGATGATATACATAAAACAAGAGGTTAAGTCAAAAGTCTTAACTAGGGTACTAAGGTACTCAGCAGAAGCACTCGAGCCCCTAGATGTATAATCCTGAGGCTCGGAGGGCATCGTAGATGGGCATCTGACCACTGCCTGAGACATCTGTGCCAGAGACACATCCTGGCCAGCGGCCATTGGTGGAGCCAAAGGAAAACACTGTGCTGGGGGGGTGGGGAGGGGGTTGCATTCCCCCCCTGCATTCCTGGGCTCACTGAGCCAAAGGATGTGTGATTGCTTTCTTAGGTTAATGTAGCATGATCCTTGGGGATCACACAAGGGACAGCTAGCTTGAGGATGGAGCAGGTCTTTCCAAAAGGTCTGTTTGAACAGACTAAAGGACCTTAGCTGAAAGAGGCAGAATTTTGGGGGCTAAGGAAAGAACAAATGACCTGGAATAGAAGATAATTTGTTCTTTTCAACCAACCAAAAAAAGTAAATAATCCCAGCAATTGGTGGAGAGGAGTCCACAGAAAGCCATGAACATGGCATAAGAGAACTAGCATTAAATACCTGCCAAGGACCGGAAGCTAGAACCAGCAGACAACAGTGCTGACCAGTGAACCCTTTCCTGCTCCTCCCAGCCCAGTGACAAAGGACTGGACATATTAAGTACTGAATTGAGATGATGTTTGTAACTTAAAGGGACCGCAGGATCTTCTACTCAAGAATGACCCCAGAAGTGAGAGGGCCTGAATTTCCATCCCAGGGCAAGAAAAGAATGAATTCAGTAAATAAATGGAAAAGTGACAAAATTAAGTCACTTTATGAACAAGTCCAATGAGTCGTGTTTTTTTATACTTGTTAGAAACATAGCTATTAAAATGAAATATTTGTCCCTGCACCAACTAAGCTCATCAC
Source organism: Condylura cristata (assembly GCF_000260355.1). NCBI lineage: Eukaryota > Metazoa > Chordata > Mammalia > Eulipotyphla > Talpidae > Condylura > Condylura cristata. The sequence goes on along the minus strand of NW_004567114.1, from coordinate 26,279,859 downwards.
TCCTCTTCCCAGTGGTATGGTCACCACCGTTAGAAATAATTGGGCCAGGGCAATAAGGAACTGAGCGGAAGAAATAAGGCAGGCAGGAACAGAAGAGATTGGTTTGGTGGGTTCAGTGGAAATGTATTTCCTCCTTAACCTTGAATGTAATGAAATGAAATAGACGGGCAGCAGAATCCAAGGGTCCTTAGACAAACGGCTTTATTCACAGGGAGATTCAAATGGCCTGAGTCCATGAACAGAAAGCTGTGATCTCTTGGCCCCCAGGCTGCGTTGTGGTGTGGCACGGTGAGCTCTTTCAGGTGGAGCAGGGTAGCAGAGAGAAGGCTGTTGTCACTAATACTGAGTTACCCAAGAAGCATCAATGCCCCCAGATCCTAAAGCTCTGGGGAGGTGGGAGGGGGAAGGGCGTGGATCCTAAACTGAACCAAGACCGGGATTCTGTAAAATCCAAGTGCAAATGTGAACACACATCAATACACAACTCCCCTGATGCCTTCACTTGGGGATGGTTGAAGGATGAGTAGAGTGTGGAGTTTTAAAACAAGCTCCAATGAGTGCTCCCTACAGTCTAGGAGATGGTGAGTGTAAAGGTGAACAAACACCTCCTCTCAGCTACCCCATTTAAACAGCCAAAGGAGGAGTGAACTGACCCAATTCCCAGGCCATCAGTCACAAGAGGAACTTAACATGGCTCTGACTTTGTTCCTTTACTTCTGATTTGGCTCCTTTTTCCTTCAACCTCATCTCGGCTCTCTCGGGCATGGCTTTCTACAATTCTAGACCAGCTGAGTTAGTTCCCAAGAAAGGATCTACTGGGTCGTCTAAGCATTACTGCTGTGGGAAATAGTAGAGAATCTCTCTCCCAAGATTATTAATCTACAAAAAAAAGGGAACTAAAGGCCAAAGGAACCACAGCACAGGCCGAGTCACTGGGCTGAGATGAGCACCCGCGTCCTTCACCCTGGTCCAGTGCTCCGTCATACACCATCAGGCCAACTCCCAAAAGGGGGTCTGGTCACCTCCACCAGGCTACCACTCAACCTTCACTCCTCCTCCACAAGCACCTTCAAACAGTAGGAGAATAAACTTGCCTGGAACAAACAAGAAGGGGAGAAATGAAAATCAGCTCAGTGAACTAGCTGGTCCTGTTTGAATAGAGGAATCAGTGGCTACACATGCTTTCCAGAACAGGATAGTCCAATGTTTGCAAAACTAACCTATAGTGATAGGCAGTGGAAGACACAGAAACTAGGCTGGAGGAAGGGAACTAGCATCAAGAAGTTGCAAAGATAAGCTATGACTACTGGCAGTAAGGTGACAGAAAGAAAATGCTGCCCAGGGAGTCTGTAAAGCAAACAAAGAATTTTGGCAATGAAATGGAATGGGGCTTATGAGATACATTCTTTCGCCAGCCAGAAAGTCTGTTGTTCCCCTTCCAGTAACTCCCAAGCCATCTGGTCTACTCTCCCAATGCAGGTACTGACCTCTCTCTCCTTACTGAACATTCATCAGGATTTCCCACCCACCCCACCCCCCAAATAAGAACTTGGACTTCCTTCTCCTTTTAACTAGCTGTGTTTAATCCACATCAATTCTCCTAACATTACCTAAAGTGACTTTCACTTGTACCTTCTCCCCAATATTTGTTCCATCACAGGATCCAAGGCCACAAAACATAGAATCAGACAAATCTCTGATCAGTTGGACACCTGCTAGTGCTAGTGGCATGACCTATGCAGTCAATTTGCTTTTCAGAGCCTCAGTTTTTCCATCTGTAAAATGGGGATAATTAAAAGTAGCTACTTGATGGCAGTAAGAGGAGAACACATGCCAATACCTGGCATATCCCAAGTATTCACTAAAGGATGGATGCCCCTGCTGTTATTGCTAGGATCACTGAAGACAGATGAAGCTACATATGTGGAATTAAGTCTCCAAAGAAATAAGCTGTCCAAGGTCACGAGAGAGTCAGGCAGGGATCCCAGATTTCCTGATTCTGAAAGTCTTTGCCACTTATCAACTCCTACAGAAAGGACACCATTGCCCAATATCCTAGAAACATGGGTATCTGATCATATCCAAGTACCAGAGATGATGATTTAATAAGCACTTACCATGTGTTAAATAAAACTGTGCAGGTCATATGAAAATTTTAAGGCATCTACAAGCCAGTGTAGAAGGCCATCTCCTTCATCATAGCAGGCAAAACACAATTACAAAACAAAACTCGGAGCCACTGCTTCTGTTGCTCACTGGTGGACAATGCTTCTTATCTATAATCTATAGTTGGTTTTTAAGAAGGTAGATAAAAGCAAGACTAGTATCCTGGCTGCATTATCCCTGACTTTACAAAGACTTTTTTTAATTGTCAATGAGAGGACGACCTTGGAACTAGGGACTAACATGGGATCTGGTCAAGCACAATGTAAAAAAGGAAATGGAGTGACCAGCTGGTGAAAAGCAGGCCACTCTATTGCTCCAAGGAACAGCAGTTATGTCCACAAGGAGGGTTTCTTATAGCAGGGCCTGCCCCCCACCCCCACCAACTGTGCAAACATGGAAACCCTAAGCCCCAGGAAGTACATTTTATCTTGAAGCTTGAATGACCCCTCATTGCTCAGAAAATAATCTTCTCCTTGTGGCCCTTCAGTCTCCTTGGCTGGTATCCCTAGCTCTTGGGGCTGGTGTCAAGGGTCTAGGGAAACTCAGGGTGAGTGACCTTTCTGATGGAAATGGACCATTCCAGAAATTCATGTGACTAGGGCTCCTCTTACACACTGAAAGGAAACAATGAATGAATGAAGCAGCTAGAAGGCATTTGTTATTCAAGTTCAAGTCCAACTGCAAATGCCCTCAGAAGCAGCTACTCTAGCACCTTCTGAATGAGAGACTCTGAAGTGGAAAGGAACAGCAGAAGGGGCATGCTCCCATTAGCTCCCCTCCCTTACCTATTAGATCTCCCACATTAAGTTAAGACTTGGCAGTATAAGTCATTTGTTTTTTAAACTACCATGCTTCTAGAAATTGCAACAGCAGGAAGGAGCCATCCAAGGCCCTAAGTCTGCCCATGTAGATTGCTGGCTCTTCTATAATACCCGCCGCACTGAAAGCCAAGTGCTCTAAAGGACTGCGCACTCCCTGAGTGAAGGATCATGGTGCTGGATGTTCAGAAGCAGGAATTGGCGTTGACTTTGATTACTTCTCAAATTGCCACACTGGACTGTAGGATCAACAACATCAGCAGAGGGTGGAGAATTACCTTTCTGCTCCATCCTTTGAAGGAGCAGGGGACTCATGTCACTCTGTGACTTCAACGCAGCTAAATTTTTACATAGGGGAACGGATGATAAAATGAACACTGAATACAACCTCAGGACAGAGGAGAGTGGGATGGATGTGAGCAGAGCAAGGGAGCACAGTCTTCTTGTATCAGGGAATAAGACAGATTACTTATTCAGCCTAGGATGTGAGCGGCAGAAGTATAAACCCATTTCCTTCTCTTTGAACCACAGGAGCATCCAAAAGCTTAAAGTCTGAAGCAAATGTACATCTTAACCCAGTACGCGGGACCCTAAATTCTACCCATGTGTCCTATCTCCTATGATAAAGTATAACCTATGGTCTCCTTCGGGAATTGTTTCTAAATACTCAATCTCTAGCTAATCTGTGGAAAGGAAAACTTCCCCCACATCCACACACACTGAAACCAGTGTGCTAACTCTTTGTGACTCAGTTTCCCTCAAGAGAATCTAGAACCAAAAATGCAATCTCCTAGCCCTTCTCCAGAAATAGGCTTGCACTTTGCTTTTCAAATGAAAGTCTCTGTTTTCTTGGAGGTGGTAGTGGAATGCACAGAAGACCGAGCTAAAAGCTTGAATTTGTTCCTGCTCAAAAGAGCCAAATTCCTTCCAAGTTCCCTCCTTAACCAGGTGTTGCCACAAAGAGAGTGAGAGTTTGCCAAGTCAGAAATTATCCATACCGTACAAGGAATGCACTACAAGAAATAAACCCCAAACTGCCCTGCCTGTAAACTAGGGAGGGTTGGGGGGGGGGCAGGAGAGAGGATGAAAGGGAAGAGCAACAAATTTGAAAACAGCCAGGCTGTGGGAGCATTCGATTTCCCTCCTCTCAAGGACAGCCAGATCTGATAGGGCTGCTGATTAAGTCCCAGCAGCTTCACTTTACTGTACATACGTTACCCAGCTCTCAACTACGACATGGGAGTTCCCAACATCATCAGAGATGCTGGTCAGAGCTGGGAACGTGCCTGTTGCTGATGGGTAGGCTGGACCTCATCTACCAGGGAAACCAGGAAGGTACTCCAAGCCCTGGGGGAGCAGAAGTACACGGAAGCCACACGAGTGCCTTCTTGTTAAAAACTCCACTTTACGAACCAACCCTGAGCTTTCCCTATCACAGGAACTGTAATTTAGCTTTTCCTACAAGATAACCCTTTTCCCTTTAGAAACTATATAAATCTGACGCAAGTGAAATAAAACAGTACAATGCTCCCTAACCCACTTCACAACTTCCATCAAGGACCCAGGCTCTTAAATCACTTTGTAAATGTAAAAATGCATGCCTCATCACTTTATAAGAGGGATTTTTTTTTTCCCATCTTGCAGTAAAAACCTTTAAGGAATGGTCCACGGAGAAGTCCCTTCCTTCATGGTGGGGGTGGCGGGAGTCAGGTCTCCATATCTTTATCCCCATTCTAATAAACAGGTTAAGATAAACCCATCAACTATGCCCATTTAGAAGCAGGGCTGGTAGTGCTCTCTAGTCTAGCACCTGCTAGACTCGAGCCACAAGTTTTAGGGCCAGAGATCTTCAGTTTAAGGCTTCATTTTATCCTGCTACCTCTTACTGATTCCTGGAACCTCCCTCTTGTACCTTTAAGTAACAAAATTAACACTAATCACTCGGCCACTTCCCCCAGATAAATAAGTTGGTCTAGTCACCTGTTACCCAAGATGAAGCCTTGGGAAGGAGGGCACATCTTATCTCAGCACACCCCTCCATGCTTCTAGGGCAAGGAACTCTGGCAGGCCCACCCCTGCCCAACCACTGGTATCACTGGCTCATTCACAGGAAGAGGCCGGGCAGTCATCTGGCCATCTCACCACCCCCACCCCCACAGGCAAGTAGGTGTAGCTCTGCCTTGCAAGCAGTGGGAAAACCCAACTCTCAAAGGGCTGTTTTTTCTGCCAGGAAGAAAAGCAGCAACGGGCAGCCGTGCTGGAGGATGGGAACCCCTGTTACAGCATGCAAGCTGGCTTGGGGTTGGAGGCATCTGGTTCCAGGGGACACAAGGTCAAGGACTGGGGACCTGGAATCTGGCCCATTTGTCTCCCAGAGACAAAGACACTGGTACCATCCCCAGGCAGCCCTCCCTGACCCCTCTTTCTGATTCCAGCACAGAGAGAAACCCAGATCTCCCCATAACCCAAATCTGAAGGCCAGAGTAACAGCTCGTTTGTTACTAGGGTGCTGAGAACACAGGAGAATTGGTCAGCGAAGCCCCCAAGGTTACACTGGCAGGCAGCTCCCTGGGCTCCTGCTCTGTTCCTCCTGGGAGGAATAAAAGCGGCATCAGAACAACCTGCTACCCCAAGTTCTGTACCTAAAGCAACCAAACAGACCCCAGAGGAAACCGTGGAGAAAGGAGACATAGTCCCGAGAAGGGAGGGAGAGCCTCCGTTTGGGCATAGGAAGAGGGAAAGGAAAACACAGAAAGCAGCTGGTATCTCCCTGCCCAGGCTTAGACAGGTCTGTGACAGCGTCCAGCCCAGCCCGGCATCTCCCACAGAGGGCCAAGGACCAGGCATGGGATGGGGCAGATGGAGTGCCCGCGGGGGTTGTAGAGCAGTACAGCGCCCAGGGGGCTGAACTGGGCCGCAGGGTGCTGACCCTAGACCAGAGGACGACTAGGTATGTGTGTGTAGTCCTCCACCACCCAGTTTCTCCCTCCACATTGGGGAGAGGGCAGCTGGTCTTCTTGGCACAGTTCCCTCGCCTTCGTCTTCCGTAAAGTCCTCAGCCTCAAACTCAGGAGGGTCGGTGGTTCCCACTCCCAAGCCCTGGCTCCCCATCTTCCACCCAGACTGCGCCCCCCTTCGCCTTCCCAAGGCCGCCTCGAGGGTGCTCTCCACCGGGAGGAAGCAGGGTGTCAACCATCCTGACTAGCCCCTTCCCATAGCGTCTCCGCCGTGTCCCTTTGTTTCAGGCGGGGAAAGTTGCCAGCGCGCACCCCTTCCCCAACACGCCCCCCTGTGCGCCCATCCCCCGCAGGGAATCCAAGCCTGGGCGCACCATCTAATCTACCGCTGGTCTGTAGCGGGGGCAGCGGCTTCGAAACCGAAAGCAAAGAAGGGGGATCGGGGAGCTGCTCCAGCCCAGTCGCCCCCGTCCCCCATCGCGGCACCCAGCGCCCGCGCCTCCCGCACTCGGCGCTGCCCGCCGCGCACGGCCACCTCTCCGGGCGGCGGAAAGGCCTCTCTGTGAGCATCGGGGGGCACCTACCGGTGCGGAGCCGGGGCCGCGGGCAGGGGCAGGGCAGGGCCAGCCGCCTACGGGGCGCAGG
>NW_004567114.1:26232157-26273121 GCF_000260355.1 Condylura cristata | reverse complement strand
CGTCCACCTGCTTTCCCCCTCCCCCGCGTGGCCCGGGCTGACCCTCGTCCTCTCCTCTCCCCGCCCCCGGCGGCGGCGGCGGCAGCGGCTGCTGCAGCCGCCGCTGCCCGGGCCGAACGGAGTCCCCGGCGGCGGCGGCGGCAGCGGCACTCACCCATAGTACGGGTGCGGTGCAAACTGCACATGCTCGCGTCTGACAGCGCTCTGCCTCCGGCCCTGCTTAACTCCTTGCTCGCCCGCTCGCCCGCGGGGGCCGCTGCCCCCTCCAACCCAGACGACCCCGCCGCCTCCAGTAGCCGGGGGACTGGCGCTCCCTGGGCCCGGACAAGCGCGCCTTCCGCACCCGCCGGCCGAAGTGCCAGTGGCTGCAGTGCAGGACTCCCGGGCCCTCGCGGCCCGCCGCACAGCCTGCACTGGAGCGGGCTGCAGTAACCCGGGCCCCCCACCTCCCGGCTTGCTGGAGTTGGGACTGCGTGTACAACATCCCCTGTGGGTACCATGCAGGCCCTGGCTAACTGAGGAAAGGGACTCCCTGCTCTTGCAGACCCACTATGTACCCCCACTGGCTTCTGCTTATTGAAACAGCATGCAGAGAGCCCTTTTCTTTATCCCTATTGCCAAGATGGAGAAACTGAGGCCCATGGAAGTTAAGGAATTTGCCTATGGCATAACCTGAACCTCCAAGGCCCACATTTTGATTTATCTAGCAAAGATTAAACAGAAAATATTCTTTCTGAGCTCAACCTAGATTCTTTTATTGCAAGGTGAAAAACAATGGCTGTCCTCTGGAAAACAGAAGATTCTGGAATATGGCCTATGGGAAATGGGTCGCAGAGGGTTCCGACCAGAGACAGACCCCTCAGACTAGTCTTGGGTGCTACGGGAAGGGCTGAGCAGGAGCGGAACATAATCCAGCCCCTGTCCTCACATCAAGCCAGGGTCCTGGCACTGGATGCTGAAGCCAAGAGGAAAAGACGTTTTAAAAATACTATAATACCTCAGAGGTGTCCTTTTGTAAATAACCCACCCAAACAGGGCCCAGTCTTTGCTAATTCTCATCCACATCCTGTATGTGCTAAGGACTGCTTCTCAACTTAGGGGGAGCAATGGGGACACTCACTCCAGGAGGACAGAGATCACTGCAGGCCTCTCCCGGTTTTTCTCACATGTCACAGTGAGCAAGGACAATAAGAAGACCACACAACACTGCTTTTTTTATATATTTATTTATGTATGTATACAAGAACAGGGATACAAAGGTGTGGTGGGTAAGAGAATTCACCAAAGACAGAGTGGGGCTCAGAACAGGCAGGTCTACTGATATAACACTGCTGAGGGGAGCAGCGGTTGAGACGGCAGAGGTTTGCTGTGCCATGTGGGTCAGCTCTCTGGCTGGGGATTGAATTCACGCTGCAGTGGCTTTGACTAGCTTCATAGTGCTGTGCTCTATCTAACCTGTTGCGCCACCAAAGAGGGTTCAGCATTCGTCTTCTAAGAATAGGTATCTTTGGTGTATGGTCTTGCACCAGTATGGCTGTTTTCCTACTGGCTGAACTTACAGTCCTATGGCTTCCCTGAATTGCCTGATGGGGCCATGGGTCTAATATCAATCTCCTGTCCCTGTCAGGATATTCAAAGATCAACAAAGGTATCCCCAAATGGGGATGGGCAGTGTGAACAAGAAGTTCTTAGTCTATCCCATGAACACTGTGTCTTGGACTTGCTAAATCATCCTTTCCCGAGGAAAGTGCTAGGGTTTCGGGGACAGAAAGAGGTGTGTTGGGCTCCTCAAGCATGTGGGAGCTACAGCCATGCGTACTAATGCCTAGAGCACTTTCCAGACTTTGTCCCCTCCTTTGTAAGAAAGATATCACCTACTCTGTAAACATATGATGGTGACTTAATGACACAATACACACAAAGTCCTCAGTCCACAGTAGACTTCCTATTAGAGGAAGGAGTTTCCTGCAGGGAATAAGGAAGTGAGAGGGGAGTGGGGTCAGGACCACAGTGACACTTGTGGGCTGTCCCTCAGAAAGGAGCAGTCCCCTTTTGGAAACATCATGGGAAGAAGTGGCTTTAGTAAGTTTGGCAGCACAGCAGTTTACCTCCTGAAGCAGGACATCCCCCCCATGCACTCACCCCCCATCCCCCCCGACCTCCTTACTGCCAGTCCGCACTTTGGCTCTGTATCTGTGGCAGGCAGCTGACTGGGCTCCCGCCCTGGCTGTGGGAGGCTGCACTGTGAGGAGCAGAAAGGGGCTGGATAGGCAGATCTGAATTTCCGTGACTTCTCAATGAAATACTTTTTGGTCGAAAAATGTGGGTGCTAGGCACTGTGCTAGCACCCACATTTTTTGACCAAAAAGTATTTAATTGTTTTAAATCAGAGGCAAAAAAATAAATGTTGAGGTCAAAGAAAATATTTTTATGTATAGTATCAATATGAGTATTTCCACCCTTAGTAGAGAAGACATAATTCTAGATGCTTGTGTGCCATTGCAGAATTAAAACTAAGGACGAGTCAGAAACTACAGCAAGAGACATGGCAGCGGCCTCTCTACTTTACCCACGTCTCCCACGAACTTGGCTCTATGAGCTGGGCATCCCTCATTCTTAAATTATGAATTATTTCTTCCTAAGAAAATTTGCATAACACCTGATCTTCTCTTTTATCCCTGCTTTAAAATGAGGACATCAAGGCTCAGGGAGGTTATATGAGTTTGGTCAAGGTCATGGTGCTAGTAATGCAGTTCAGACTCAGGTCTTCTGGACCCTACCCAAGGTACTTTCCAGCTCACCCAGAAGATTTCAAGTGAGATCAGGTGTGCATAGGCCAAACCGTCTGCAGCAGAAGCCAGCCTAAAAATAGCATTGAAGCAATGAGTGGTCCTCTGGTTTCTCATCCAAAGAATGCTGAGATAGGCATGCAGGTTGTCAGAATGGGTGGGGAAGGTGACCCTGAGTGAAGGCAGCACAGTAATAGTTTTCCAGTGATTCAAGTACAAGTTCAAGGTGGAGGCCCAGGTGCAAACCAAGGCCCGCTGCATTAACACCAAAAGATGTCAGTCCCTCCTTTGCCTTCTTGTCTTATCAAAGCTACCTGGACTCGAGTTCAGACTCCATATCCATATCCAAGATGCCTTGAGACAATATATTTAACCTTTCTGGAAATAGCAATAGTGCTGTCTGTTGTGAGCATCACTAAGAAGATGTGTTCGGTACTTAGCATGATGGCTGGCACATCATACATAGTTAACAAGTGGCAGGAACTCTGCCCTCCTGTGTCATCCCTGTCTCAGAAGACAGTCAATGGGAGTTCTCTTTGCCTCTCTCTTCTGCTGCCAACAAGGTCAAAGAAGAGTCATTCAAGTATCTTTACAGTCTCTAAAATGCCTGACGTGTTATGTTCTTAGCCATATTTTCTGAAAGAACTTTTCTGCCTTACTGCAAAGTAAATCATCCAGAAGTGGTTGGTCTCGTCTGCCATTAGTCATTTTCTTGATGTCTTTCAAAGGGAAACAGAGAGGTTTCTCCATGCTTGTTAGAGAGGGTTGGTTCCCTGGGGTTTATCCTCTGACCACAAGTCAGGAGAGATGTGGCTCAAGGGGGTGATTTCAGTAGCGGGACTGGGCCCACAGCCAGATCAGGAAGGACCTAGGAGAGAACAGGGACATAGAAATTAAAGGCCAGGAGAACTAGGTATAGACTGTCCCAGATGCTGTGATAAGAATGAGAGATGTGAGGTAGAAGCACAGGAAGGCTTGAAGTCAGACAATCTTGAGCCTGGAGTTATTTGGGCCGGCTTTATAGGGAAACCAGCTGAGTGAGAGAGAATTTAGAAGTAGGGTATGGGGATAGACACAGATGGGGATGGTCTCGGCAATAAAAGGTCTTAGGAATGTTCGAGAGTTTGAAAATGAATGAGTCCCTCTATAACTAGCCCATCATGAAATAGGAAGGAAAAGGCCGTGAAGAGGCCAACAGGTGTGGACTTGTATCACTTTGATCCTTATATTGCAAGCAAAAGAAACTAACTTTCTTAAGGCTAAAAGGAGTTGATTAAAAGGATGATTGGATACTCATGGATTTGAAAGGAATGCTGGCAAAACAGACTTGGAATTGCTAAGACCAGGACAATATAGGAAGCCTAAGTAACGGGCATAATTGAGAGTTTCCTCACGGCTTTGCTGCAGGCAAGGTGGGACTTCAATCATTTACCACTAGAGTTCTAGTATAAAAGAGTCAAATAGTCAAATTTATTCAAGTGGAATCATGGGAAGGGTCTTTCTGGCTAGGAAAGACCCAGCCAGGTACCCAAAGGTCAGCCCTCCCATCTCTCTGGGTCAGCAGTGAAAGGTAAGCAGTGAAGGAGAAGGCAGGATGCTGTTTCCCCAAGATTGTGTGCAGCCCCCAAACAACAGCGCCCCCGATGTGGGAAAGGCAAGCAGCACAAGGAATTCACATGGGCTCGTGCCACAGTAGGGCACTTGGCTGCGAGAAAAGGTGAAAGGAGGACCAGGTAAGCCTCAAGAAAGAAGCAGGAAGCACTGAAAAGGACTGGACAGGAAGGCATAGATTGCTGGAGAAAATCAGTGGCATGCTGGGGTCGGGATAGAGCTGGAGACAGGTGGACTATTTCTGGACTTTGCTGAGCCCTGAGCTGGGCTCAGGAAAGGCAAATTGTGATGGGGAAGCAAGAGCAGAAGGTTGTCCAGGATGCCCTTGAATGTTCTGAGAAGGACCCCGCCCCGCACCTCAGGAGGAAAGAGAAGTGTCAGGGCCCCTGGGAAATAGTAAGTAGACTGCAGCTTTATCAGAAAGGTTCCTTCCCATATGTCCATGTGGGGTAAGGATTTGTACTTTCACAAAGCTCTCAAATAATGTATGTTTTCCTCCTTTGGAGATATTTAAAAGTCAGGTCCTCTCTCTCGTTTGGAGTCATCAAAAAGAAAATGCAATGGATACGGACCATGCGTTATTTATGAACACCTTGAGCCTGAAAATGAAGAGCTCACGATTCTGTGATAATGTAATTCATTTATAAAGCATTAGGAAACTGATGTGTGTGCACGAAGAAAGCCCTGAAAAGGAGTGCAGTTTCGTAAGCCCAGCAGTAAATTAAGAGGAGAGAAAAGGCCAGCGTTAAAAGATATCAAAGTGGAAAGATATCAAAGTGGAAACCACACCACCCTTCATACTTCTAAGTATGGGTTAAACTGTGAAGACTGGAAATCTGGGGAGAAAAGTGCAGAACAGAGACAATTATGAAACTTGAGCATCATGGGGAGAGCAAACCCCATGCCCCAGCTGCTCTCATTTGGGACCCAGCGGTCAGCCCAGGTGCTGGATAAATTTGAAAGAATTTCTGCCCTGGAGATTAGAAACCAAACTCCAAGTTGGTCACCTCCCCTCGGTGCCTCCCTTTGCCAGGATACAAGGAGCTTAGCCGTCTGAGGAGGGACAAAAGAGTATTGTGAAGGAAAGCCTGATATAAGAAGGCTTTGCAACTAAGGCTTTTATGCTGCTATCTAAGCAGCCTGCCTAGAGGGCCACTGTGTGCCTGTCCCAACTTCGCTGTATCAGTTCAAAGAGATTTCAGCCAGACACTGTGATTGCTGAAGGATATCTTGGAATTTCGTAACATTAATAGATTAAGCATTTCTATCAGAACACCTTATCCAAGTCCCAATTTCTGGCCCCACTAAGTCTTGGGATGGGTTAGAAAGGGAAAAGCTTTTGTTTTGTAGATCTCAGTCAAAAGATTTCTCCCTTAGGAGGTGACTGAAGGGCAACCCAGCATGGGAGGGGGAGGGGGAGGAGGGGCCTGGGGTGGGTCAAACCAGTTTCCATTCTTTTTACCCTTTAGAAGGTCTCTGGCCCTCCTAGAACCAGAGGGTGGCATAAGCCTGAGGAACTGTTAGTCCAGGAACTCTATCTTGACTGAGCATTTAGTTCAACTGAAGAGGCTATTCATCTCAGATGGCAATGAAAGGCAGGTAGTGACTTCTGTTTCCCAGAATTGTTCTAGTGTGGGGACGGACTGGACTCCCAACTTCAAGGAATTTGTTACTCAATTTATCAACCGTTAATGAACCATGAGCTGTACTAAGTTTAGGTCACACAGCTAAAATGATTGAGACCCACTCACATAGAACACAGAACAAACAATATCTGACACTATAACAAAGCATCACCTGTGCCTTTTTTTTTTTTTATTTTGCGTTCTGTGTGCTCTATGAGGGGGCTGTTTGCATGGGCAGGCTTTATCTCTACCACATTCTATTTGTAAAGTCGATTCTCAAGTATTGGCTAAAAACTGACCAGTATTTACAAGCTTCCATACTTCCTACTGTCAAAAGACACTTTGCCCCTCTTTCTGACCCACAATTTAGGTGTTTGTTGTCTTTCAGCAAGATATAGACTGGGAGCAGACAATGCCATTTTTGGTGGGTTTTTCCATATCTGTGGGCAGCAACTCAGGTCTATGGGCCTGTGAACTCCCCAGGGAATAGAGTAGAGGGGAAAAGAAGAGGGGCTGGGACCAGGAGGGGGTTTCCAATGTTACAAAAGAAGAACACAGAGGGCCTCCCTGGTGGCTCAAGGGGTTAAATCTCAGCACTGTGAAGCTATCTGCAGCCACTGTAGCATGAGTGCAATCCTGGGACAGAGAGCTGACCCACATGGCACGGCAGACCTCTCCTGCCTGGCCCCTGGCTCCCCTCAGCAGTGTATTTCAGTAGATCTGCCTGTTCTGCTCCCCAAACTGTCTCTGGTGAATCCTCTCAACCCCTTGCACCTCTGGCCTGTACCCCAGTTCTTTTTAGCATGAATAAATCAATCAAAGAAGAAGAACACAGAGGGCATGGGTGTTCTGCAACATGTCTGTGTCTGGAGTGCATAGGCTAAGACGGAACATGCTAGCTCGGGGCCACGTCTTGTTCCAGTAAGTACCCTCATGGCCTTGTGGGGGACTCATAGCATAGCCTTGTGTGTGTACTATTTAAATTCAAATTCATGTTCTGGGAAGACACTGGACCCAGATGGGCTGATCCCCTGTTCTAACGGCTACTTTTCCACCAGGCTGGATAAAGCTGGATGATGTCCCAGAATTCTAAGAATGCTGAAGGAAGGTCTGTGAGGGTCTCCATGCTGCAGTTAAGGCGTGTGGACAATGTGGCAGGTGTGGAGGAGTGAGAATAGAGGCAAGAAAGAGGGGCTCGGGACTTCCTCCTTGAAATCATTTACCATGCTGCTAGTGTCCAGAACCTCATGAAGCCAGGCCTCTGGACTACACCCAATTAACTTCACATTCTTTCTTTCCTCAAGTAAAGAACAAGGCTGAGTATGTCATTTCCCCTACAGGATATAAAATAGGTTTGGATTAAAAGTGGGCCCAACTTAACTCTGTTCCCAGACTTGTGTCTGGGCCTTCAAGATTTGGGCACCTGCCAGACCACGAGAACTTAGTGTAAAAGAGGAATCCGTCACACTGTTCCGGTCAGTGCTCAATTGCCCTGAAGAGGTAACAGGGACCCAGACAATATCAAAAGCATGTGACTCCCGTTTGATCTGAACACTGATTCCCAGCTCTCCCCACTTGCTGTCCTTCCCCAGGAGTTTAACCAATTTGAAGCAGTAACTGAAAGGGATTGGCATTAAACGCTAAAGATGGGAAGCCAGGAGGGTAAATTCTGATTCTTTGGGACTGTGGCATTATTGAGCTCATTGTCAACGTCCCTGAATTTCAGTTTTCTACTTTACTGATGAGATCAATACATGAAAAACATCTTAATAGCTTTAAGAAAAAAATTATTCATAGTCCTCAAAAAATAATCACAATCGTGAATAGAACAGAGTAGAAAGTAAAACTATACCAGATTTCTACACCAAAAGAATCGCTATTCATGTTGGGGTGGAGGGGGAATCTTTTACCCACATTTATATCCATAGATGCACATATTATTATCTGTATAGTTTTACAGGGATTTGAAGTAGAGGAAAATGTCCTAGAAACATTTTAGAAATTCTCACCTCTATAAGTGGCTTCCAATCTGCATTACTACATATGTTCATTACTATTTCACTGGCTTGTGTGGCAAATAAATTTAAAGAAATTTCTTATTCTCAATATTCCAATGGAGGTAATCCAACAATAGAAAAAGAATCCACCAAAGCATAGCTCCCCATGCCGTGCTGGGAAATTCCTGCTTTCCAGGCCAGAAGCTATCCAAGAGTTGGCCCATGAGGCTACATACAGTCTTCAGATTTCCCACCCTAGAAATCTATGTGATCGCCACAGCTGGCTGACTTCCCTTCTTTTGGCAAGACTACTGATTCTCCCTGATTCTTTGGGTGGGCTCCACTCTGTAAGGGAAAAGGGGTTAGGACTCCCTCTTCTGGATCTGGTCCAGGAAATTCAGAACCCAGAAATATGGTCTTGCTTACTTGGAGATATGTACGATCCATACCACTTCTCTGAAACCCCAAAGCTCACTTCTACGTGAATGAATTTCCAACATGCAGATTCCCTCAACATTCCAGATAGCAATCTGGTTCCGGCTCCATGTACCTCCACTTTATCTGTGGCAGATAAATAGGATCCTTAACCCGTAGCTTGAACTTTGTGCAGAAGAGACTCTCTTTTCTCTTGTGCATCTCCCCTGCCCTTGTGGGGTGACTAGGTGAGATACTGCAATAGATGCCTGTGGTTGGTGCACCCAGGAGCCAAGAGTCCAGACCTGGGGTGGGAGAGGGTGTTCTTTCCAACTTCCACTACCTCACCCTACTCCTTTCCAGTACCATTCCCTGAAACTATGCAAAACTGAACAGAACAAAGCATACAGAATTTAGATCTCCACTAGCGGTGGAGCTGAAAGTCCCATTATCTTCCACCTCTCTAGGTGCGAGAAGCCTGCCTGAATGAGGTCAGGTCAGAAGGGCCCGCATCTGGCCTTAGGTGAGGCAGGGCGTGGAAATATTAGCACCACTAGATGGCGCCAAGAGCTAGCGCCCTTGTCCCGGCCATCGGTGTCCCGGACGTAGCCAGTGAAGACAGGGTTTGTCACTGCACTAGCGCCCCCTTCGCAAAAAGGAGTTGACAAAGGGAGCGTGGATAGGGTATGTGCACACCCTGATACGCCTTGTAAAAACTGGGAGCATGAGCAGCAGCACAAGGAGGTGAAGACTTGGCAGGCAGATAACAGACTGGATTTCAACCCCAACCCACTTAGGGTTCATGAATGGGGAGCTGAAAAGACTATGTCCTCTCATTCTGTTTGATGTTTCATATCCTCCTTCCTCTGTGAATCTAAGGTATTTGTTGGCTCTCTCTTGGTGCACCATCCAACCTAAACACCATCCTACAAAGGACTGTGTGGACCCTGAAGCAGAGGGAACTCACACTCATAGCCCGCATGTAGGGTGTAGGTCTCCATCTCTGACCTTAGGCCTCTTCCTGTCCAGTAGAGCGGTTGCTTAGAGACAGGTCAACAGATGTGAAGAGGCCCTCCCTGATCCAGGTTGCCCCAGCCTGTGTTCCCTATTCCATCTCTTCCTCCACTCCATCCTCTCCCCCACTGACCTCACACACACTTTGGTTTGCTTTGGTTTTATTTTTAAGAACTGGGGTACAGGCCAGAAGTGGAGAGTGAGAGGATTCACCAGAGACAGAGTGGGAAGCAGAACAGGCAGATCTACTGAAATACACTGCTGAGGGGAGCAGCGGCCAGGCAGGAGAGGTCTGCTGCGCCATGTGGGTCAGCTCCCTGGCTGGAGATCAAACTTGTGCTGCAGTGGCTGCGAATAGCTTCATAGTCCTGCTCTTTAACCCCTGTGCCACCAGGGAGGCCCACACATATGTTCTGAATGTAAGAACGCAGAACCGTAGCTCACTGGACCTCTCACATGGTTAGTTCAACTCTGAGATGAGATCCTGGGATTCAGGCAAAATGGGATTTGGCAGGAAGCAGCAGTGAGCAGAAGACTTATCTTTCTCTCAGCTTCAGTCTGTCATCTGTGGAAGAGATAATAATAATGGCCAGCATTGTTGAGCCACTCTGTATGCCAGTTCTGAGCTAAATGCCAGAGCTGGAAGCTGAGTGCTGAAAGTAGGATCCCAGAAGCCACATACTGTCACCTTGAGAACTGAAGTGTCCCGAACAGCCCCCACAAGCCACACAGCTAGGAGCTAAGATGCCACAAGAAGTTCCCTGGCTGGCCTGAGTTTCCTTTGATTCTTAGAGCCCCAGAGGCTCTTCCCATAGACTCCTCAGGCTGCTGCGGAACCTGTCACCTACTTGGAGTTGGTCCTTGCCCATCCCCCAAACCCCCTTGGGGGCAACCATTGTTTTCATTGGTGATGAAAGATGATGGAGAAATAAAACAGCCTGTTTCAAACCATGATGTTGCAAGTTCTAAAATAACCTAGACTTCCAACTAGATGACTGACTGAATTTACCCAATTAGTATTTTCCGAACTCCTGAGCTCAGCTACTATTTCTTCCTCTCTGCTAACTCCTCTCCCTGCCTCACCCCTATCCTTCTCTACAGATATCCCCCTCTCCCCACCCTCCCAGCCCACAGCTGCACTGGACAAATCATTTTGCATTGATATATGTTGTGATTACATCAGTTCTACCCTGTGTTTCCCTCTGGAGCCCTTGCTTGTCTCTGAGATCACTGGGAGGCTGGAGGAGGGGAGTGCAGGGGGGGAGGGGCAGTTGGAAATGATATATGACAGCTCAGTGAATGCCAGATACCCTAAAAGTTCTAAAGAACATGAAAATAAAGATCCCAGACCCTGCCAGTCCAATGACCTGAATCTATATTTTTAATCAGTGCCCTCAGCTTTGGATGACATTGGAGTAGATGGGAAATCACTACATCCTGCTCACTGGAACTCTCCACCCCAAAGGTCCTCCTCCCACCCACGCCTTGACCAGGTCTTTAGTCACTGGGCATCTTGTGAGTCCTTTATACCTTCAAACGCCTTCCTTTTTTTAATAACTTACTAGGTGTATGTAATATGCCAGGCATGGGGACAGTCCTTTTATCTCCACCTCTACAAACTGAGGGAAAAATTCTGACTCCTGTTTTACAAATTAAGAACTCCACAAAACAAAACAAAACAACCTAAAAACTAATTAATTAATTAAAAATAAAAAAAGAACTCCCCACCCCTTCCCCTTCCCTCCCTCCGCCCACTCCCTCTGGCTCCAGAGCCCCAAACTGCCCTAGAAGGACCATCTGCAGCCATATATGTGGCCATTGCTTCAGTTCTACTTGTGTTCCCCACTGGGAAGAGCCAGGGCGCCACAGCAGGCATGTTTAGCTCCAAAACCTGTGCCCGGAGTTCTCTGGCCTCACTTGCCATGCTGCCTTGTACAGTGTCTGCAAAACAGTAAATACACTATAAATATTTGTGAGTGACTAATTACAGCCATTAATGAAGGAGGAGTCCTTGTCAGTTAGGACCCCCACCCCTCTCCAACACATACGCAGCACACACTAAGAATTCTACTTCTAGACCATCTCCTCTCCGTCCTACCCAACACCTTCCACGTGCTCCATGTTCTGGCCTCTCTGCCCCTTTGGGTGGTGTTCTGAGCCCAGGCCCAGAAAACAAGTTGGGTTGGGGCACAGAGGCTTTGGTAAGACCAAGATGTGGGAAGATGAGTTGTTAAGCACTTCATTGGTTTTCACAGAGTTATTCTCATATCTCAAGCATCTTGCTCATCTAGTGCAATCTTGCAACAAAGAGAACTCCTTGGGAGCAGATACCACATCTCGGATCTAGCAGAGCAGATACCTAGCAACCTAGCCGAGTATCTGGTAAACTTTAGACTGAAAGCAAATATTTGTTCAGAGAATGAATAACAAAAGCCACCATTCATAATGTGACTTGCTATCCCCAGGCACTACACACTATCTCCTTTACTCCTTTCAACAACCCTAAGAAGCAAGAATTATTATTATCACCCTTTTACAAATGAAGAATTAACTCAGCAACTTCCTCAAGTTATACTTGAGTATACTTGCATACTCAGCATATAAGTGATAAAGGTGTGATGCGAACTGAGGGCTGGCTCTTCTGAGGTCCTTACTTGCTCCCACAGAAAGAATGTAGAACAGGGGCACAGAGGGGCCTTCCTGGTGGTGCAAGGGTTTAAGACAGCTCTGTGAAGCTGTCTGCAGCCACTGCAGCACGAGCTCAGTCCCCAGGAGCTGACCCACATGGCACAGCACACTGTTCCTGCCTTGCACATTCAGCTGTGTATTTCAGTCAATCTGCCTGTTCTGCTGCCCCCTCTGTCTCTGGTGAATCCTCTCACCCCTTGCATCTCTGGCTTATAGCCCAGCTCTTGTAGGCATAAATAAATACATCTTAAAAAAAAATGAAAAGAAACAGGAGCACAGAGTTGGATGCTATTATACTGACTAGGTAGGAAGTTACTTGTTTAAATACTTGTGTCTACACTGTGCAGTATGTGTATGAAAGGCACTCTCCTCTCCCCCTTCAGTGGTTAGTTAGCATCTGAAGTACTCTAATCCACATTCTAGTGGGTGGTTAAAAAAGCACCTCAAACACCATCAAAGTCTACACCAGCAAGCTAAATGTGCTTGCAGGATTCTAGATATAATCTTTCATAGGTGAAATGATGGTTTTCAAAACATGGAACTTGCCAGAAAAATGACCTGAGTCCTGAATGAGGTTAAGAACCAATTCAAGCCAACTGTCTATCTCCCTTGACACCAGCTGTGAGCCATTCTGTGCACACAAAGTGTTCATACATTGGCAGATTGGTGCCTTGGCCATTTTTAATATCCCACCTGTAGAGTTTATGGGAGAAGAAACAAAGCGTCCCCACTTAATCCTCACCACCATTGGCTGCACAATAAGAACCTACAATCTCCAAAGGGCTAAATTGGCTTAGACTAGTTTCCAGTGGGCACCCACTTGGGGTTCATCCTCTTCTCAGAAGAGTAAAAGGGGGGCCTTAGCTTCAGTAGCCCAGCTGACCCTTCCATTCTGGACACATGATGACCTTCTCCCCCCTCTCTGCTCCAATCTCCACTCTCCAACTTAGGGTACTTGGAATAAGAAGTTAATCAAACAGAAATGAGCTCTCCATGTGGTGGGCGCCATTTCTCCAGGGATTCTTGCCAGCCGGCTCCTGAGCCCCTCAGCTCCCATTCCAGAACACACTCAGCTCCCACCCTTGCCCAGATGGCCGCCACCCATGATGGCATTTTCTTTACCCTCTGCTGTGGTGGCTCCCTCATTGTCCCACCTTTTCCTCCAACTCTGGAATATTGAGAGCCAAAAGGTAGCTCTGCCAAGGAAATCCTTCCTCCATTTCCCAACAGGACAAATGGAAGCAGAAAGCAAAAGGTGACTTCTCCAAGCTTCTACTCAGGGGCATCTAACAGAGTTTCTGGAATAACTTAAAAATCAGCTCCCATGAATGAATGGATGAAGGAATGAATGGATGGGTGGATGAATGAATGAACAAATGGAAAATACAGAGGGGAGAAGAGAAGGATATGGATGTAACTGCTGGTTTTCTTTGCATTTGACCAGTTTGACTCTCAGGCTCAGTTCCGTGGAATGTTACATGGAATGTGTCTTAAGATAAAAAAGAGAAAATGTAGAGAAAAACAGTGTCTGAGACATCTCAATCCTTAATACCAGGGTTAAGTTAGGAGTGAGCCAGCCTGGAGGTTATGGGTATTCATCCCTGCAATGGGATGGCATGGGGAGCTATGGTTAAAGGAAATGAGGGAGCCCAGACTGTTGCCTGTGGACCAGTGGGGGAGATAGAGGGGACACAAAAACCCAACCAGAGTTGGGGGAGGCCAGCAGGACCTTCCTTGGGCTACCAGCATGAGGGTCAGTCAGAAAAGGCAAGGTTAGCAGAGAAGGCTGCTGGGTCAGTCCCTAGTGCTATGGGAAACTGGTCTGGGTGTGAACAACCCTGCTGGTTATTGATTAGTCCTCTCCCATACACAACCCACCCCAAGAAGGTGAGGTTCCAAGGCAACGGAGTCACTTTCCCTGGAGTGGGAGACAGCCAATCTACTCAGGCAACCCATTCTCCCCTGAGAGCATTGGATAGGGACTAATAAAGAGATTAAAAAGTAAAAAAGGGGGCCCTCCCAGTGGCGCAGCAGGTCAAAGCACGGCACTAAGAAGCTAAAGCCACTTCAGCATGAGTTCAATTCCTGCCCATGGCATAGCAGACCTCTCCTGACCTGCCCGCTCAGCAGTGTATCTCATCAATCTGTTTGTTCTGCTCCCCACTCTGTCTCTGGTGAATCCTCTCACCGCCCCTGCACCTCTGGCCTATACCCCATTCTGTATGCATAAATAAATAAATCTTAAAAAAAAAGTAAATAAAGAGATAAAAAATAAATAAACTGATCCATAAAGATATTATTAGGACAAATGGGGAAAGTTGAATATAGTCTTTTTGTAGATAGATGCTAGCACTGTACTGATACTTAATTTTCATAGTGTGGTAATTTTATAATATCTTGTTCTTAGGAGGTACATGTTGATGTATTTAGAGGCGTCAGTTTATGTGTACAACTAGCTCTCAAATGGTTCACTGATATACATATAAATATATGGGGGAGAGAAAGTAAATCTTGCCATATTTTAACATTTGGTAAATCTTGGCAAAGAATGTATGGATATTTAACATGCTTTTTTGCAACTTTTATGCATTTGTAATTTGCAAAATAAAAAAAGTGGGTGGGAAAGTTGGAGGGAAGGAAAAAAGCTATCACTAATTAACTGACTGGATCTCCAAATTTATGAAACTCCATTATCTGATTTCATCTTTAAATGAATTCCAGGGAAAGAGATTATGTGATTCTTGTGTCAGCTACACCACACTGATAAGGGAAAGAAACAGGAGTGGAGGAGCAGGCTGATCCTGAGCTTTTTACTGACAGAGAAAAAAAAGTGGGTCAAACTGAGTACTGCATTTTGGGCTTTAGGGAAAGTGAGTTTGCTAATATACTCCCAACCCCCACCCAAGGCTCCAAGCTTATTGACAAGATGTTCCACTGATCAGTCCCTGGGGTACAAAGCAAATCAGTCAATGGCCCGTACGAGGCATTCCCAGTCATACCTCCAGGTATGCCTATTTCAGGGAATCCGGCATCCTGCTCTTGTCTAACTTGAAAGGAGCCTTGTTCGCCACACCTACAGATTCTCTTATTAAATATAAGGGAACTTAAGCCACAAAGAGGGGGAGGAACATGCCCAAGTTTAGGGAGCTGGGGCTGAAACAGAGCCCACGCCTGCGGGAGTTCACAGGGAGCAGAGCAATGGAGGCCAGCAGCTAGCTCTTTGTAGAGGCTGTGAGCTAGCTGTGTTTGAAAATCGCCCATGCATATGAATTCATTTAGTCCTCCCTTTCTGAAAGCTTTGTACTTTGTGATACATCAATTCATCACACACAGGTGAAAGGGATTGCATGGCATGCAGACACACAAAACTGATAGAGGTGATGCAGTTGCCTTTGAGGATCATTGGTAGAATCTATGGAAGTTTAAAATCACATTCTGTTTATAGCCAGCAATCCTACTTCTATTAAAGCATGTCTGCGGACCCAGAAGTATATACAATTACTTATTGTGGCAAAATATAGAGTAGCCAAAGACCGGAGACATGCTCCATATCCATAATGAGGAATACTAGGAATCATTTCAAAAAGCGAGGCATCTTTAAGTGTGTCAGTAAGTCACACTTAGCGTTAACTAATGGTCAAGAGAAAAAAGCAAGTGGTCAAGGGGAATATGGACACATGCATTTATGAATGCATTTATGTGTGAAACACTTAGAAAGGATATACACATAAAACTTTAATAGCTGTTGTGTTTGGAGAAGAGTGATCTGGGAGAAAGGGGCACTGTAAGAGGAAGACGCACTTTCCATGGTTATCTCTTCTGTGTTATTCATAGTTAATGCTATGTGTTTGTGACTACTACTCAAACTGAATAAATGCATGAATGAATGAACGAACAAATTTCTGTTACATATTTGAGGACTTGCTATTGGCTTCTTTAAGCAACTTCCAGAATGTTGGAGGGCATAGTAGAGACCAGTGGCCCAGTTTGGGTCTGACCTAACCTCACCTCCAGGAACTCTGAATTCATTTGCAAGTTCAGCTCCTGGAGTCTCATTGGCCGTTTGAACTTTCACCCCTGACCTCCAGAACCATTTGGGCCAGTCAAAGTGTTTGGGCCTTCAAAGCTGTACTTAAGAATTACCCAGGGAGCTTGTTAGCCAGGCGTTTTCCAGAGATTGAGGCTCAAACCCTGGGGGCAGGGCCAGGATATCCGTTAGGTAGGCTGGGGTTAGACTTCTAAGCCTCTGGAGAAATGGGCCTTGTTTGCTGCTCAGCGGTAGATTAAGAGCCTGCAGGATAAGAGGAGGGGGAAAAACTCTGTTTGGAAACATAGGTCCTTCCCTGCATAGTCTCCATTTCATCTTCTTTATTCCACGTCCACTGGACCAAAAGTTGAGTGTTGCAACTTTTGGGTGTAGACTTAGACTGGGAAGCCAAAGGTCTGCAAAGCCCTTGATGATTAAGGGTCCACTGAAGACTGTCTTGCAAGCTGTTTGCCTTACTGGCTCCTTGGCCCTCTCCTTTAAAATAAATAACAGCCACCTCATCCCACCTCACCCCACCCCACCCCACCCTAGCAAGTTACCCTCTGACTACGTTGACATTTTTTTAAAATCGCACCAGAACACTGGTGAGCCAGTAGGACAGACTACTGAAATAACAACTGTTGCTGCAGCTATCCGGGCGGTCTAGTTCTTACAGGTCGCCAGCCAACTGCTGGGACCTCCTTTGGGGGCAGGGTCTGGTCTTGCGCCCAGACGTGCAAGGGTCCCACATTGGTTGGAAGCTGATCAACCCCAGCGCCCAGGCAGCCCCTCGGTGTAGCTGGGGCCGCCTCCGCGAAGACTGCAGGGTCGGTCCTCGGGAGACCCCGCCGCGCGAGGGACGATCCCAGCGGTGCGCAGAGGTGGGAGGCTGGAGCCTGCTGAGGTCATTTCCTGTGCCCGTCCGCGAGCCGCGCGGAGAGCGGAGCGGGCGCTCTGCCTTTAAGGAGCGGCGGGGAGCGGGAGGGGGAGCGGGGAGCGCGGCGGAGCGTTGAATGGGGCGCAGCGAGGCGAGGCTCGGCTTTGTGCGGCGAGCTTGTGGGCACCTCTCCCAGCCCCGCCCCGCTCAACTGGACCCCTGCTGCCCAGGAGCTGAGATCCGGCGGCCGCGGCGGACTCGGGCGAGATCGACGCAAGGTCAGCGGCGGACGCGCTCGCGGGGCGCCCGAGTGCCGGGTGCGCGGCGGGAACAACCGCGAGCGAGCTCGAGGTGAGTCGCCCGGGGAGCCCCACTGGCAGGGATGAGCTGGGGGCGGCGGGGTGCGCTGGCCCGGGAGGCCGGGCAAGCAGGAGCAGCTCCCCGTGGCCGGAGGACGGTTTCTGGAGCAGGTGCCTCCCTACCTGCGAACGAGCCCCAGCAGCTGGGAGCGCCTGCGGCGTGGGGTGCCCTGGGGGACTCGCCCCGTGAGGCCAGGAGTAGCCTGCTCAGGGGAGTCTCCGAGTTTGGGACCGGCTTGATCCAATCGCTCCCTGCGAGGCCCTCAAAGCGAGTCCCACCGCACCTTTCGCACCCCACCTCTGGTTACCCCTTCTGTGATTTCTAGGTGGCTCTCTTATGGGTCCTTGTGGGCCTAGAGGCAGATCAGCCAAGCAGAAAGAAAGGGCAGAAAAAAACAAACACCCAAGTTGGGCGCTGTATGACACCAGGATCTTTGTGTCTTAGACGCCTTAGCGAGGATCCAGGGCCCCACACCTAGGAGAAGAAACTGCACCCTGCTGGATTTCTCCCTGCCAGGACATCTCCATAAACATTTATGAGGTGAATCCACCTCCTAAAACTCTTCCGGAGTTCCAGCCAAAACTTTTGCTCTAAAGATCACTATAATAACAGTTTCTGTGGAAAGTCACTAATTCCTTCATCAAACATTTTGGATGTCTGTGTGCCTCTGTATGTGTAAGTGTAGGTGGGAACATCATTTAACACTTTGTGGCACATCAGTCTATTGTTTCTGCATGTCATTATCCCCTTTTTACAAAAGAGGAAACAGAAAAATGGTGATTTGCCCAAGGTCGTATGTCTAAATGTGGGAAGAGGTGGGACTCAGACCAGGCCTTCTAGATTCCAAAAGGTAGCTGTTTGGTCCACGTGCAGGTCACCGATAGGAGTGTGCTTAGCTGGGGTATAGTGGGGTGCAACCTGTGGCCCAAATTCATTGAAACTGACAATTTGTGAAAACGTGGTGCCCCCTTGCAAGTTCTCACAAGTCACCAGCTATCGGGGCCAGGTCTGTCCCCCCTGTCACTGTGCTGCTCCCTGTCCTGTCCCTCTTTGCCAGTCCCTGCTCTCCATCAGGCTTGGGGAATCTGCTCCCCTGTTGAAGAATACTGTAAACACCCCGAGTTGAAAGTCAGTATGCCTCGCTCCTGGTCCAGGTGTCTTCACAGCAGGCTGGTAGCGAAGCCGCCTGCAAGCTCTGGGCAATCCAGCTGAGCATTTTCTCCCTTTGGTAAAAAACTAGTTGGAAACTGACCTTTTTCCTGGGGACATGGGCACATATTGCTGGCTGGAGTATAAATTAGAATCGCCCCAGGGGAGGGCGGTTTGGACTGTGTGGCCATTTAAAATGTGCATCACTTAACCCTACAATTCCATTTCTGGAGCCCTGGCCTTCAGATACACTCTGATGCCTAAGAAGTGGTATATGGCAGAAGGCTTCAAACAACCCAGAGTCTGTCAAGTAAAATCACGTCCTAGCCACACAGTGACTACAATAAAGCTGTTCGAAATCATGGAGGGAAGTAGGGGCACGTGTTGATGTAGGAAGGCACAGAGATGCATTGTTAGGCACAGCAACACAGCGGACCACCAGTTATGTGTGTTGGCTGTGTGTACTCCGCATGTGAATCCTTGGGTATGCTCTGAACACCTCTGAAAGAAAACAAACAAATCCATGACAGTCGTGTCCTTTGGGGAGAGCTGAGGCTGCTGCGGGATGGTCAGAAGCCTTACTTTGCACTAGTACTCTTTTTCAGTATTAAGAAATGAAAGACATAAATAATTCTAGTGGTGAGCACCTTTATGGGCCACATCTTGTTAACTGTCCGGAGCACTGTTGTCTGGCCATCTGCTTGTTGATGGTGTAGATCTCATTTGCTATGCACTTAATGTATGCCAGGCTTTTGTAATATCTCTTTTAATTCTCAAAAAGCTCCTACTTCAGATGGTCTCTGGAATTGCTTTTTTTTAGATTTATTTATTTCTGCATATGAACTGGGTTGTAGGCCAGAGATGCCAGGGGTAGAGTAAGAGAATTCACCAAAGACAGAGTGGGGAGCAGAACAGGTGGAGCTACTGAAATACACTGCTTAGGGGAGCAGTGGGCAAGAGAGGACAGGTTTGCTGTGCCATGTGGGTCAACTCCCTGACCGAGGATCAAACTAGTGCAGCAGTGGCTGGTGATAGCTTCATAGTGCTGCGTCTTAACCGCTGCACCACCAAGGAGGCCTAGGAGCTATTTTTGAAGGATACAAAATGGTTAAATGTTGATCATTCCATATGGTTCAACCTAATATGGTTGCTTCTTTTTCAAACATTATTACTGTGGATTTGAAAATGGAACTGAGGCCCAGAGAACTTAAGCGAATAAAACCACAGGGTTACAGTCCTTTGTCTCTTCACTTTCTGGTCATCTGAGGCAGTATTCCCAGTAGTCTGCACCATGTGGCCTGAGTGTGGATGGAGCTGTGACACCTTGGTTTGTGTGATTCCACTCTGTGTGTTTCACACACTGATGAAATCCAGAGACAATTTCTGAGAACATAGCCATGTCATTGCGTGATGCTAAATTAGCGCCTGGACCACTAGTCAAATCCCTGGTGCCAGAAAACGGCGTCTTAAGTATTAGCTCTGCTGTTTTTCTTGCCTGGTTTGGTTCTCAAGGGATGCTGCTCCTGGACGTCCCGGTCCCTTCTGTTGGTATTTAGAGCCCTGAAGGTGTGAGACATGCTCGTTTTCCTTGTTTCATCCAGTGCTGGAAAATGTGCTGGGCACCCAAAGTAGGCAAAATGCATGTTATTGGCATGATCATATGACAATGCTGAGACAGTATGCACTGTGCATGCTCATCTCCAGCTCAATCCCCAGGAAGGGGAACAGCCCCCCTTCCTGGTCCATACTTGACATGTGGTCCCCCCAGTCTAGCCGGACACTCTCAAAAGATTGTGTCAGCCACGACTACCAAACAGATGTCACGGAAGGTGCTCACATTCAGTGTGTGAGCCATGGTGAGGTGACGTGGGAGACCCCACAGGAAATTGCAATCATGCCAGAGTCCCCTTTATATGCCTCCCACAGTGCCCTCTAACCTCTCTTGTGTGCCCTTGAATTGAGGAAAGTATGTGCCCCCTTTGCAGGAAAGTATCAGGACATGCAGACTGTAGACTTGGGCCTCGAAAGCCACAGCATCTTTATTCATCATATGTCCCCAGCCTTGCTCCTCAGAATCATTTAGCAAAAGTTGGTTGACTTAAATTGAATCTGTTTCTGGTCAAATCCCAGACATCCCAGAGACATCTTTCTGATTTGTATTTCCTCTGCTCATAGGCCTTAAGCCTCAAGTCCCCCAATGAACCCCTGTGCCTTTTTTTATCCTCCCCTCCTAGCCATAGCCCCACTCTGCTGACCTCTGTGGCCTTGTCAGTCCAGGAGGCCTTAGAAATCCCAGGGCATGTGTGGGGGCCATAGTGATTGTTTAATTCTCACCTGCCATAGTGGACACCAGGGCAGACAAGAACTGGGCTTCCCAGGAGTTGGTGGTCAGTGTGGGTGGATGTAGGGCACACAGAGATTTACTGTACTATTCTGTCTGTGTCTTATGTATCTTTCAAGCTTCCCAGAATAAAAACTGAAAACAATGGCAACAAAAGTTGAGCCAGGCTTTTTGTCTCTAACTTCTTTTCCCTTCTCTCATTTTCCTACATTTGCCATGAATGTATGTGTTATTGGCTGACCTGGTAGCCTGAATCTCTGCTACCACTATGGAAGCACCTTCATGGAAAGGGAACAGTCCTGGAGGTGGGGAGCTCAGAATTGTGGGCCCAGCTCTCCTACTCCTTAGCTCTCAGCAAGTCACAATGTGGTGAGTTTTCTCATCTGTTCATTGTGAATAACATCACTTGCCCTGCATCTTAGGGCTGTTGAGAGGACAGGAGAGAGTAACACCTGTCGCACCGCTTTGAAAAGTTAAGAACCGTTCTGCAAATTCATTTCTACTCATCCTCGTGAGTCTTCATGGGAGGTACAAGTACAAGATGATTTAGCAGGTGAGCTTCCACTTACTGGTATCCTTTCTCAGCCCGTCTTTTATAGCTGCTGCTCTGACCACCTGCTTCTGTTGGAAGAGCCCCTGGGCTTGGCTTGGCAGCAGGCCCTTGCTCCAGATCTCTTCAAAACCTCTTAGGTCTCCTGCATGCTGAGACAAGCCCAGCACAAGGGCCCACCCCCTTGCCAGCATCCTTGAGGCTGGGGGAGGATTAAGCAGAACACTTGATCTGTTCAAAACTGTGATGTCATGAAGACGCTTGACTGGGGAGAACAAGTCTAGGAATAATCTCAGATATCAGGACTAGGCAAGGCCAGTGACGTATTATATTTCCAAAAATCCCCGGAGATTTTAATAATTTGGGTTTCTACGCTCCCCCTGGAATCTGAGCCTGAGCTGTAACTATCAATAAGGAGGAATTAAAATTCGCCTAACTTCCAAGACACAAAAGGATTAAGTTTCCCCTGCCCCTTGGTTATACTTGGGTGCTTTTACTGCTAATTCTTAGCCCTGGGCTAGGTTGCAAGACTCAGGTCCTGGTTTCAGATATGCTCCCCTCTTCTCATCAACCCCCCTCTTTTTTTTTTTTCTTTCCACTTTTATGAGGAAAATCTTTATCCCCTTAAAAGACAAAGTAAATCAAATATGAAGCTTCTCAGCCTTCTCTGGAGGCCCCACAAGGTTCTGTTTTGTCTTTTCAGCCCTGATCTTAGCTGAGAGAAGGTCATGTTTTGTTTTTGTCTTTTGTCTTCCTGCTTGTTCCAGTTGGTCCCAGTCCTTTGAGGTGGGGACAGCTGGGAGGACACAGTGTGGGGATTGTTTGTGATGACTGTTCCAAGGAGTGGTGGGGCTGAGGTCATGTGTCCAGTGTTCTGAGCAGCCCAGACTGACAGACTCAGACACCAGGCCCGTCAGCAGTTTAATAGTTGAGTCTTTCTCTACAGGTCTACTGGCCCTGTTTTTTAAACAAATGGTTGGTTCACATGATAAACACCTGTGTTCATGGAGATTATGGTGTCAGAATGTCGGATACCAGCATGCCTTAGAAAATCTGGACTATAGTTCGCCTTAGTCCTGAGGCTTCTTGCAAGGTCTTTTAAAGTATTTCTCTCAGGGCTTCCCCGGTGATGCTATCAGCAGCCTCTACAGCTGCAGCTTCTGCCACTGGAGTTTGATCCCCCACCAGGGAGGGAGCTGACCCCTATGGCACAGCAGACCTCTCCTGTCTCACCCCTGCTCCCCTCAACAATGTAGAACTGCCTTTTCTGCTCCCCACTGTCTCTGGTGAATCCTCTCACAAACACCTCTGGCCTATACCCCAGCTCTTGTATACATACATAAATAAAAATTTAAAAAATTTTTAAATAAATGAAATATTTCTCTTATGCTTAACAGTCTTATGACTGTTTGTGAAGTCAGAATTCCTTATAGTTTTCTGGCAGGTCAGGTGCTCTGTGGCTAAGAGCCAGGGCTTTGGAATGAGAGTCCCAGCTCCTCTGCTCTAGCTGTGGAACTCTGGTGAGTCCCTCTTGCCTCTCCCATTTAGCTGCACATTGGCTAGCAATTGTGATGTGTTGCAGTTTTGCCATTAGACTGTTGAGGAGATCAAAGATATGGGGACCTTCTTACTTGCCTTTGCAGATCTAGTACCTAGATCTGCAACTGGCTCCTAAATGTTTGTTGAATGGAAGAATATTTGCTAAGTATATAACATAACTGAATGAATGAAAAATAAATGAGTCCTGCTTTTCCCTTCTGTAAAAATGAAACTAGATTTCCCCCACCGCTTCTCAGTGACTTCCTGGCTGCTGCCAGCTAACTTCCAATGTACAGGATGGAGAGGCAGAGAGAGGGCAATGACTAACTTGCTTCCCCAGCCTGGGTTTCTCCTTCCTCCTAGGTCTCCTCCTCCTCCTTTCCCCACATGACTCCTCCCAGCATCCTTATTGTTTAATCTCTCTGTGTGCTGGTTCTCAGGGCTCCCTGGGGTATCCTGACATCGACGCCATCATGGCAGAGCCCAAGGTGGAGACCCAGAACAGCGTGGACTGGCAGAAGCGATGTGTGGCCCTGGAAACCCAACTCTTCCGGTTCCGCCTACAAGCCAGCAAGATAAGGGAGCTGCTGGCTGACAAGGTGGGTCTGGAGAGCAGGCAGCTGCCAGTCTCCCAGCAGAGTTTGATGGAAGAAAGTTGGGGAGGGTGAACTTTCAGTTTGTGCAAAAAACTGCCTATGCAGGCCAAGTGAAAGGCAAGCAAGTTGGTTTTCTTTGTAAAACCAGAATCAAGGTGTCTACTCAGCTGTCATCTTGTGTTCTTCCCTGCTCCCTGCTGTTCACAGGACACACTAAAGAAATGGCACTCATCTGTTGAGTGGCTCAGTGGAGATTCTGTTACTCCCTTAAGGCTTCTTCCTCACTGTTTTAGGAGGGAAAGATAAAATCGCCACCCTTACCCTCAGGCAGCCTGGCTTCCTGGTGACAAGGACTGGGGCTTTGCAGACAGGTCCACCTGGCTGTCACTAGCTGTGTGACCCTGAGCATTTTAAGACAAGGACACAAATTTCTCCCTTTCTGAGTATTTTGATAATTGTATCAGATCACTTGTGTAGAGGTCCTGGCATAGAGCAGGTGTTACGTAGGAACAATTACTGTCTTCACAGGCTTGGGTGGGCTGGTCTGGGAAAACCACCACTGGTAATATTTCTAGGGGAAGATACATTCCAAGTGGCTGAATTTCATAGGCTTTTTAAAGCGCAGCCCATCTAGACAGTGGAGACCCGCACTAAAAATATATCTCTCTATCTTAAGTGAATCGCCAGTTTCTCTCTACTTTTGTTGTCACAGCTATCTGCTTAGCAGACCTTTCATAATACAAAAGTAAACTTCAGTCCAGCCCTCTCTAGTTAATGTCAAAAGCCTCAATTAGTAAAGCCTGAATAATGATGTGTTTTATTGATAACCCACAACCTGGCGTCCAGGAAGACAAGGTTCGGCATCACCTCCGCATTGCCAGAGTGGAGAGGCGTACAAGTAGCCTGGGTTAGATCTCCTGAATCTATTGCCATTTTTGTCTCCTCATTCAGTCTTGGAAAAACAGACACCGGCAGCATTCCTATGGATGTGGGTTGGGTACTGTTCATAGAAAGGGGCGAATTCAGGGGAAGGGAAGAAGGCCTGACAGAGTGCTTCTCAAAGGTGGTCCTGGGACCATCTGTGCTGGAAATCTGGAGTGTTTGTTAAGCATGTACATTTCAGGGCCCCCCACTGGTCCTCCTGATCCAAGTGTTCCACTACTCAGTGTCTGCATGTTGAACAAGCTCCCAGAAATTGGTTTCATACACTATAAAATTTGAGAACCTTGCCTTAGGCTACAGTAATGGGAGAGGTGTCCGAGGGAAGGAAGGGATTAACACAGTCAGCTGTTCTAAAACATGAGACTTCTGTTTGTATTAATATGGATAAGGAATAACCTACGACCTACCACTATGATACACATAGAAATGCTGGAGTAAATAGTTGAAATATTCTTCTAAGTGCAGATCTATGCCCTGAAAAAAAATAAGAAGATTCCCAATCTCTTGGGATTAAACCAAAGCAACACCAGGTGGGACTCAGTTCTGCAGCTGGGTGGGTTGGGGTGTGTAGTTCCCTTGTCACGAAGGGTTTGAGGTTTGAGTTACAGCATCTCTGGAGACAGAGGGAGTCTGGCCAGTGGAGGCTGGAGCTGAAACTGAGGCCGCCACGTAAGGGCTTTACTTTAAATACAAAGTAGACAAAAAAGAAAAAGAAGAAATTTATCCACTAGCACAGGGAGATGACGGAATATCTTCTTGTCTTTAACCAACATCTTGGCAGATTAAAGAAAAAGGGAATTTTTCTGTGAGAACTTGATGATAGTATTGGTTTAACATTAAATTTATATTATCTATGTAGGTTAAGCCTCAAGTTCTGAACCAGTGGTACTTGTAGGAAACCTGAACTCTATGAATCTCTCTGATTATAAGACCTCAGCCCAGATCACACAGGATCCCTGAGGAGTGGGGGTGTGGGGAGAGAAGGGACAAAGCCTTAGTGAAGATGAATCTGTGATCCAGAATGACTAATATTTAATAGCGCTGAGACACAAACCCTGTGCCACGAGGGAGGCCCAAGGGTGACTAATACTTGAGCAAGTAATTTAAGGAGAGTCCACATATATGACAAACACCTGGACTAGACCTTCCCACCCCCACCCCAAAACTTCTACTTAAGCAAACTATTAGGCAAGATGTTATTTAAAAAAAAAAAGAATTGAAAACTATTGAAGCTATAGTAATTCAAAACATGAGACAAGAACAAACCCTATTTAACAAAATCAGCAGACTTGAAAAAGAGCCAAGTAGAACTGCTAGAAGGTACAAGTGTTTTCATTGAAAGTAAGTATTCAGTGGATAAACTGAACATCAGATTAGGTACCACTGAAGACAGACCTGATGGATAGAAAAATCGACCTGAGGAAATCATCCGGAACACAGTATAGAAATATCAAGCCACAGAGGCGACTTGCCTCGGACACCTCTCCCATTACCATAGCCTAAGGTAAGGTTCTCAAATTTTATAGTGTATGAAACCAGTTTCTGGGGGCTTGTTCAACATGCAGACGCTGAGCAGCGGAGCCCTTGGATGAGGAAGACCGGTGGGGGGCCCCTGGAGTGTACACAGATCATATATGCATCAAGGTCATATATGCATCAAGTAAGAATCCAGCCATGGAGAAGAGGATGGAGAGACATTATAACTTAGAAGGATATTGGCTTCAGAGTTTCCAAACTTGATGAAAGATACGAAGGAAGGAGAATGAGTAAAAAGCAGGATAAAATTTTTAAAAATCCATGCCTACTATATGAGTAAGATCAGAGTCTGGCTTGCTGTAAGAAAGAGTCTGAACTAATACTGGCTTAAACCAGTCAGATGTTTGTTTCCTTCCCATGTGACATTGCAGACATAAGCAGACTAGCTCTGCGTGTTGAGGGTGGTTCACTCTCATGTCCATGTTCCAGCCTCTTCCCTCGAAGGACATTACTCAGGGATTAGAGTCATTCCTTCTGCTCATTCCACGGTGGCCCAGATTTATTCCCATGGTTATATCTAGCCTGTAGCGAAGATTGGAAAAGACAGTCTTTATTCTTCATGTGCTCTGTGAAAAGTTGGGAGTTCTATTTATATGGGAGACGGGGAAGAATAGATGCTAGGGAACTACAAGCAGTCCTTAAGTCTAAAATTTGAGTCTTGAATAATAGTAATAGGAAATAGAAATAGAGGAAACCTGTAGAGCAGGGAAACATAATAAAGAAAATATTAAATTCAGACAGACAAGAGGGAAAAAAATAGTATAGAAAAGGAATAAAAAGCACAAAATGCAATGATAGAAATAAAACAAACATACCGGTCATGAGGAGATATAATATAAGCATGTATATTGCAACAGTGATATATGAAAAATTGGAAATATTCTCAAGGTCATGTGGCAGGGAGATGGAAAAAGATTGAGCGTATTTGTGTAATGGAATACTACACTGTAGTTAAAAATGAATCAAGTAGAGCTGCAGTCTTACATCACTTAATCATGTTTTAGTGTATGAGTGACCACATATGTAATGGTAGCCCCAAGAGACTATTCCACATAGTCTAGTTGTGAACTAAGCTGTGTCCTCTAGGTTTGTGTGCTCACACTCTATGATGTCGCACAATGAGGAAATCCCCTAACATTGCAATTCTCAGAGCACATCCCCATCATTAAGCAACACATAAAATCAGTAAATCTCAAAAACCCACAATGAACAAAGATCAGAAGTATATAATTGGAACAATCATCTTATATAAAGTTTCAAAACCAGTAAAAAAAAGAACTTTGTGTTGTTTAAAAATATGTACAATGAGGTTAAAATGTAAGTACAACTAAGCGTAGGATAAAGACTAGAAAGAGGAATGAAAAGAGGGAGAAGTACACAGGAGACCTCAACTGTCTCTAACAGTTCTTTTCTTTTAAACATCAGAAGCAGATATGACAAAAACTAAGGTTTGAGAAGTGGACTGGTAGATAAATGTTCTTCCAACATGATTTTCTGCATGTTTCATTTGGCCTGAAATATTTCATAGTAAGAAAACTCATGTGCCTCGCTCCCCTGTTTCTCAGCTTTAAGCACATGATAAAGACTTTCTTTGTCCACAGCCCTTAAAGTTTGATAACATCAGCCCCTCATCCTATATTTGACATGTAACCAGAATACCTCCCCACTCTCCAAAACAAGGGGTCAGAGTGGGACTGGGTAAAGAAAGGGAACCCAAAGACAAAGTGCAGACAAGACTGGGGGTATAGGAGCAGGTGGGGAGACAAGGAAATCTTGACTAGGGATCATGGGCTGTGAGATTAAGTATAGATGAGGATCGTGACGTTAGCCTAGCCCAGGACTTCTTGGTAGGAAACTTTAAGTCCATAAATACCATGTCAGTCAATGTTGGGTGGTGCCTACCACCCGCAGTCATTTCCCAAACCAGTTCATTAGAGATTCTCCTCAATAGAGTCAAGGTAAGTTTCAGATTAAGTATGCCATGACTGGGGATTCCCAGGAGAAATCCTGCTGGGACCAGCAGTTTCTGTTGCTCCTCTTAGACCTTGTCCACCATCATCAGTACCCACCGCACAGGGAGAGCCCAGGTCAGCTGGGTCCTCCCGGGCAGCACTGTCTCCCACGGTGGAGATCTCATTGCCTGGAGGATGATGACGAATATTCACACTTCTGGCTGCTTCCCAGGACACCAGCCCAGCCATGGCTCAGATCCCACCCAATGGCTGCAAAAGCTGAGAAGTGTGCTCTTCCTCCTTCCCCACCACACAGCCCACTCACACCTATCTCCATCCAGACATGGAATAATCTATGCTAAAAATGAGTAAAAAGTGACAGCTACTAAATAATCCCTCGCCTAAGGGTGAGAGGAGAGATGAAGGGTGCAGAGAGGAGACAATACCAGACTTAGTTTTTGCTGTTACTCCCAGATGGCCAGAGCCACCTCAGTCTAGAAGCAGATGAGCAGTGGGTGCATATTCCGTCCAGAGTAGAGGCCTATGTTTTGGAGTTCACATCTTGTTCTCACTGGAACTGTCTTCTTCAGCTCCCTTCCTGCTGCAAAAGACACAATTTGGTATTGTCCTAAGAGCCGGTATGAATGGTTATTGAAAGTCCCTAAGACTTCTTGCATTCTCACTAAACTTGTGCCTCAGTTACTCCTTCAGATAACTGAAGGTAATATCCATCCACAGGGGATTTTGTAGACATTGAGGAATTCGTGGCATCAGTGTTGAATTCCTTTAAAATTCTTTTTTTTTTTTTTTAACCTGCCTCCACTTCCTACCAAAAGGGATTTGACTAGGCTTATAAAAGAAGAAATAATGTAATTAAACACCCTTCTTTTCTTAGCAAGAATATTTCTAACTGACACAGCTGTTCCCAGGTCCCTTCCGAGTGGGATTGCACACCTTTTTTCCAGAATTTCCTGCCAGTTTTGCCAGCCAAGGTTTTGAAATATAGTTACTTGGTTTTTTATACTTACATACCATAAGCTTGTAGTTCAAGACCTTTTTTGAATGTATAAAGCATTCAGTTCATCCCCTTAAACAAAAGAACAATGAATGCCCGCCACCCCCCACCCCACGCCCCACCTCCCCTCTCCATCGGTTATTCAGAGGCGAGATTAAGTTTAGGCCCCAGCTTCGCAACGTATGGATAGCACATAAGGCCCAGAAAACATATTCTTAAATATGTGGGACAGGCCAGTTACCATAAAAGGAGCCGTTGTCTGTCAACTAGTAGGAAATATGCTTGCACAAACTCATCACAGAATAGGCCTCGGCAGGTTCCTATGCTGACTAGCTTTGGGAGCAGAGGCCTTCTGGAACTTTCGCTCACTGTGTGTGAATGCCCATACCTGTCTGTATGTATGCATAAGTATGAATTTGTGTGAGATTTTTTTTTTCTCCTAACCCCCTATATTTTTTAGGGCCCAGTATGATAGTTCTCAAGAGCTAGTATTTATAGAGCGTTGGAAAAGAGCCCTGTGCAGAGGGGGCCTCATGCCTGGCAGCACCCCGGAGTTGTCAGCTAACTATGCTTGCCTTTGGCACACTCCAGTGCTCTTCAGAGTGTGTCTGTGGACCACCTGCATCAGGCACACCTGGGTTTTCTTTTCCAGCACATTCCTGGCTTCATTTCTCCTGGGACAAGACCCACAGGTTCTTATGTCCCTGAGATCTACTGCCATGTATTCTTGCCATGGCCTCGCCCTGGGTGCCACCCAGCTCTCCCTCTCCTGGATGCGTTGGGGCCTGGGTGGGCCTGTGGGGGATGAGGTGGGTCCCACAGACAAGACTTAGACTTTCTTGTCCAGTTAGACACCAGGACAGCCCCTCACGCATGTATTTTATATAGTAAGGAATAAGCAGATGATTTCAAATATGAGAAAAAAATCTGCTACTAAAAAATGATAAATTGAAAACCACTGTCTTCGAAGAACACAAAGTTAGAGTATTTAGTAGCTAAAACTAGGGCTTGCAAACTTGAATGCTTGCGGGTAACTTAGATAAGTGGGGCAGTGAGATTGGGTTCTGGGCAGAAGTGAAGGAAATGTGCTACGATTGGAAGACTGTGGGAAATTCTAGCAGCAGTGTGTCCAGATCTTCTGAGTTTTTTAGAGAAGCTGGAATTTGGGATTGTGTGTGAAACCTGGAGTTTGTGTGATGTGAGATGTGGATAGGAGAGGTAGGCACAGTGCCTAACAGAGCTGGAGACTCCAGCCAATCCTGAGTTTAAATCCCGTTCTCCCTCCTAGCTGTGTGACCTCAGGCAAGTTACCTAACCCCTCTGTGTCAACTTCCTTGTCTGTACAGCAAGGTTAGTAACAGTACCTCCTCCTGGGACTGCGGCAACGATGAAATGTGTTAATATATGTGAAGGGCTTAAAAGAATATCAGTCACTGGCTAGTGACTTATTTAGTTATCTGTTGGCTCAATGTCCATAACATTCTGTGGGCTAATAGCTGGCCACCTCTAGCTCCAAGCCATTCTTTCTATCAGGGGAACATGGGACAATCAGATAAATTGTCGCCTAGAAACCAAGACACTTTGGAGAGAGAAAGGAGGGCTCTAGTAACTAATTCTCCCCAGACAGCAGGTGGACAGTCCCCGACCCACTGGTCCTAATGCCATCTTTGTATATGGAAGACCAGCTAGCAGCTTAGGTCTATAACCTGCTTAGTAAGGCCAAGGGCATGAGCTTTAAGCGAGGCATCTCCTGCACCCTCACAGCACAGGGCCCAGGAGTGGGCACTCAACCCTCTAATTTTACTGAGGAAACGAGGTGCTGAGAAGTTCAGGAACCTCTCCAAACTCATACCCTGGGGAGCCAGGTAGCTTCCAGCGTTGGCTCTTACCTGTCCCACCTCTGCGGTGACTGCAGCACAGTGCTGAGAACGTGTGCCCCCTTGAAGGGTCGCTGAGAATAGCCCAGTGTGCCTCTGCTCTGCAGACAGCCCGAGTGCACCTGGTCGTGCTGCCCAGAACTCAACGCAGCCCGTGCTCGGACAGTTCGAGAGTGCTGTGTGTGGTCACAGCTGGTGAAAGTGGGTCCCGGCTGTCGACTAGCTGACTTCTCCTCAGCTGGTGCGACACCCAGCCCTGCAGACTCAAACGGTGGCCGAGGGCACAGTCCTAGGGAGCCTTCTGAGAGGAGAGGGGACGTGAAGAAGGGGCGGCCCACCCTTAGCCTGTTTTTCAGAGCTTCGGTTGAGGCCAGAGTGTGTGAAGAGCAGCCTGCCATTGTCAGAAGTGCTGCTGCTGCTAAGGTTAAAGGAAGAGTTTAGAAACTCTAAAGCTGACATTCTGGCAGAGACACACCTAGAGTCCTCCAAGGGCAATGGAGAAGATATATTTTCATAAAAACAGAGGAAACGGGATGTTCAAAATACCTCTGCCAGTGGGGACAGCAGGATGTGGGTAGCAGCTGCGTGCCGTGAAGGCTACACGCTGGCCTCACACGCTCTCTTTAAAAGGCTCCAAATGATCGAAAGGTTTTTAATCTTCACAAACTAGCTTGAGAGAAAAAAGGAAACTCTAAGAATACTCTAGTGTGAATGCAAAATGCTTTGAGTCTCAAGTGTTCTTGCCAGAGATTCCAAGCTGGGGTAAGGTCATTAGCCTCGAGGACCACATGGCAGCCGACCCAAGGTGTCTCCCAAGAAGACACCCGGCTCCGAAATAGCTCCCCTCCCACCTGCCGCACCCCCCCCCCTCCCATGCACCTCTTAAAGGGATGTATCACCTGCTGATCTTGGGTGGGGAAGAGGTGCTGATCCCTCCATGAATAACGGGATGATTTCTGGCTCCTCGCCAGTGTCATTGATGTCTCTTGACCTAAGTGGAAATCCCCTGCTGGGACTCAGGTACATTTTGTTTTTCCTGCTACCTTGGTTTCTCCATCCGTAAAATCAGAAGTTGGCTTTGTCCATCCGGTGTTGCAAGTCACAACAATGAATGATTTCCTAGAGAAACCCCACATCTTCTGAGCTACCAGCGGGTGAACTCATAGCCTTCAATGGTCTCACTGAAGGTTAATCTAGCGAATTTTCCAACACTCTAAAGCCTTTCTATTCAGTATTTTGTCATAGCCTAAACAAAAATTTAAATGGTCCCTGACAGGTAATTGCATGGTTTAGAGTGGTTTCTGTTGTGGGGGTAACTCCAAACCTGGCTAGCTGAAGCGGGTAGGAACTGGATCAGGAGGCTCCTGGCACCACTCACAGAACTGAGGAGCTACCAGTGGCCAAGGCCCAGGAAGTCTGTGCGTTGATCCTGGTGCCCCGACACCCCCATCCCTGGTCTCTCAATTCCGGATTTCAATTCCTAGGAAGAGAGAACTTGATCAGTCCAGGCAGCAGAAAGGGGGATGGTTACACAGCATAACTGCTGGTTCGCATACACCATCACACCCACCCAAGTTCTGAGCCACCCCTGTAACCCCAACACGGGTTAACCTATTCTGTCACCTCCCCCATAGTTGCAGAGCAGCCGTCTGAAGGCCAAGGTACTCCCAGAAGGCCTGTGGAATGGGTGCCTGGGTCTGATAGAACCAAGCCCCCTTCTAGACTTGATGTCTAAGTCGAGGAGGGGCTGGAAAGAAGAAAAGCAGGCATCCTTGTTCTGAGCAAATGAATGCCTGTCAAAGGGCTCTTTGCCATTAAGGGGCTGTAAATCTTGAGTTTTACTTGGAATCCACAGGCCCCTTCAGAGGGAAGGGGGACTGAGAGCAGGGGGAAGAAGATGGATGGGCAACGTCTGCCCTGAGAAAAAGAGGGGCCCTAGCTTCTCCAACATGATCTGGGGTAACTC
The DNA here is from genome assembly GCF_000260355.1 of Condylura cristata. NCBI lineage: Eukaryota > Metazoa > Chordata > Mammalia > Eulipotyphla > Talpidae > Condylura > Condylura cristata. The sequence goes on along the minus strand of NW_004567114.1, from coordinate 26,240,256 downwards.
TCCCTGTTCTGCAGTCAGCTGCGGGTTTCTCCTCTTCCATTCTTTAACCAGGGAGAGAAAGAGAATTTGAACTGAGAAGGTAAGAGATTGGGAAAGAAAAGGAATGACGTTCTCAGTCTACTGGTAAACATCAAGCCAGGGTCCAGGCCAAAGGGAGAAGGTTGGGTTTCTGGAGAAAAGGCCAGATCTGCAGAGGGGAGTCGGGTGAGGGCTGGGCTGGGCCTCAAGGACAGGCTGGAGCTTTGTGCATCCACAGTGCGTGTGACACTTGCAGCTGCCTGCGGGCAGTGTCCGTGCAGTTTGCTCCCACTGCCTGGATGTGGACACTTCACTCCATCCCCTCCCTCTCTGGTTGAGCAGATGCAGGAGCTGGAGCAGCGGCTGCTGGAGGCAGAGCAGAGGGCAGAGAACGCAGAGACCCAGGTAACCGGGAAGAGAGGATTTATGGGTGTATGTGGGGGGAGGGGTGACCATCGGCCTTTCCTGACCCCGCAGACATGTGGACACATTCATGGTGATGAGCTCCTTGCAGAGACAGGGAGTGCCTTACAGGTCAGTGTGAGACCCTCCAAGCAATTTAAGGTGTTCAGAGCTTTCTGTGGGCCTGAAGGAGTCTTTGAATGAGGCCCAGTGCTGGGAGCGTGTGAGCGCCTTGGTCCACACAGGCTCCGTTGTGCTGGAGTAGTAAGTCTGACATCCAGCGGTTTATCATGTCCGGCTCCCACTCCTGCTGCCACTTCGTTGATGGTTAGTGAGGGAGTCTGCCTCACACAATGATTCGGGGGTCCAGGCTGCTGGAGCGCCCTCTCTTCTAGCTGGACTATCAGGAACATGCGGCTTCTTCGGTTGCTCTGACAGGAAGAGAGCTTGTGCACCAGCTCTGGACATTTTGGTCCAGAAACGTGTCAGTCCCTTGGGACTGTCGACTGGAATGATTTCCGTGGCCCTCTGTCCCATGGGCTGGAAAACCTGGGGGCACACATGGACAGTTAGTGAGCAGCAGATGTCTGCCACCGTGAGGCTGGAGCAGGCCCTTCAGGGCTCCCTGCCCCACTAGTCCCTGCTGGGGCCTCCAGAATTGCAAGGCCAATACCGGCTGTGCCTTCCTTGACAGTTCTTTTGCCTAGATGAGGCCTCAGTAAGTGATCTTTGAATGAATTGGCCCCTGACTGGGTAGAGTCAAGGCCCTACCTAGAAGTCAAAGACTCAGGCATCATAAGTTGCCTGTCCCATGCTAATGGCCATTTATTTCTTCACCTGCCACACCCAAACCCTTTGAGATGATTGATACTTTTCAGGTGGGTGTGATGGAAGAGAAGGTGAAGCTGTCCAATCTGAAGAATGTGGACACAGCAGGCGGCCTGCACCAGAAGTACCAGGAACTGCTTGAAGCTATGAAAAGCAAAGATGAGCTCATCAGTCAGCTGGAGGCACAGCTGGAGAAGCAGGTAAGGCCGGTGTGCCATGGCATCAGTGCCAGCCACCCAGCTTGACAAGCACAGCCCCTCTGCTGGACCCCTCCGGTGATGGGCACCTTATTCCACCATGAGACCTTTCCTAAGGAGACTTCATTCCTGGAAGGGCTTTCCCACTGCTACAGGTGAGAAAGAATCAGGCAGAGCACACAGGAGGAAAAGGACCTGGGAGGGAGACCAAACTGGGCTTGAATCACACCGCTGGCACCTGCTGCTCTCTGGCCGGTCAGTTACTCCAGCTGCTGGCTCACTTCATGCATCTGTCAAGTAGGCATCGAAAGCCTACTTGAGGATGGAGCATGAGGTCTGCGCTAGATCAAAAGGACTTTTCCTTCCTGACCGTCCCTCCTCGCCTCTCGCCTGCCCACATGTGGGACACGTGTCTGAGCAGCACACAGCTGGGCAGGCAGCTAGTTGGCTAGCATTTCTCAGTGAGCCTGCATTGGCAGAGAACAGACATGGATGGCAAGACCTCGCCTCTGAGCACATGGAACCCAGGGGAGGCCACTGCCCGGCACTTCAGAGACAGCCCCTGGCTCCTGCTGGGACATCTGAAACACCCCCTGCCAGCTGCCTAGGCCCAGTCTCCTCCTCTCAGTCTCATTAACTCCACCCTGTTTTTTCTCTTCCCACTGTCATTGGTCTAACCTGCCCAATTTTTCCCTGTTGCCAGGGCTCTGCCACCCGATCCAACAAGCCCACTGTGACCAAAAGGCTTTTAATTTTCCACATGTGCCTTCTCTATGAAGGCCTCAGCAGTACTGGTAGGGCCATCCCCCTGTGCTGGGCACACGGGTAGCCACTCATCATCCTTCTCTGAATATTTCCTTTGGGCCGTGTCTTTATAGGTTGTGGGGTACCATGTGCTCCTGAAAAATAGTGGGAAAATATAGAATATTGATTTTGTTTTCACTCTTGAACTGTTTGTAGTTAGCAATGACAGCCTCCTGCGGGTGGGTGAGCAAAAGGTCCCCTGCTAAAGCTTAGGTCAGAAAAATCATTTTACAGTTATCAGGAGGTCAAGATCAGAATAGCAAGAACACTGTCCCACAGCCAGTAGCCCTGATTTGAGTCCCGGCTGTGCCAGAAACTGGCAGCAACAAGTCCTTCCACCCCTCTGGGCTGCCAATTCTACAGGGTATCAAATTAGGTCGGGGGGCCTCCCTGGTGGTGCAAGGGGTTAAGACATAGCACTATGAAGCTATCTGCAGCATGTCTCTGGTGACTCCTTCCCTGCCCCCACACCCCCTGTCACTGGCCTGCACCCTAACTCTTGCATGCATGAATAAATAAAACTTAAAAAAAAAAAAAAAAAACTGGCCCTCCCTGGTGGCACAGCGGGTTAAAGCACAGCACTAAGAAGCTAAAGCCACTTCCGCATGAGTTCGATCCCCGCCTGCCCCGGAGGTGACCACATGGCGTGGCAGACCTCTCCTGACCCGCCCGCTGCTCCCCTCAGCAGTGTACTTCATCGGTCTGCCTGTTCTGCTCCCCGGTCTCTCTCTGGTGAATCCTCTCACCTTCCACATCTCTGCCTGTACCCCAGTTCTGTATGAATAAATAAATAAATCTTAAAAAAAAAAAAAAAAACGGAGTCAGGGATTGGTGAACTTTTAGACAGTAATTATTTTAGGCCTTGGGAGCCTATACATGGCCTGGTCTCTTACAACTACTTTACTGTGTCTTTGTAGCAAGACAGCAGCCCTGGACAGTGCCAGAGTGAAGGACCTGGTCGTATTATGGCTCTACAAAGATCGTTGCAGAGTAAAAACTGGTGGGGGTTTGCGTTTGGACCAAGGGCCATAGTTTGTCAAAGTGTGACAAATTTGATGCTCTGCCTCCTCTAAATACGTGAGAGGTTCACATCCCGTCTCATACCCACAGACTCCCTGGGGAAGCTTGTGTCCACCGTCTTAATTATCAGACAGCCCCCCCCCTCCAGCCACCCTGCTGCTGGTTGCTAAGCTGGGTGCTTTAGTGACGGGGACACAGGTGGCCTCCCGGAGTCCACCCCACGCCTGTGAGGGTGCGAGAGCCGTGACATGTCCACCCAGGAGGATGCTCTCCCGACAGCTCTCTGCTTAATTGGAGACGACACTTTTTTCTGCTATGGAGCATAAAAATTAAAACTTAAATGGGGTGCAATAAAAATGGCTTGCAGTCCCCATCTCTGGCTCCTGACTTTTGCTTCTCAATAGAAAAGTCATGTGGAGTTGTAGCAAGCAAGCAGTAATTCAAACAGAAAGACTAAAATTAATTTGAAATATTGTCAGGCAGACAGGTGTTGCTTCGCATAAACAAAGCTGCGTACAAACTTCAAACTCATAAATTCACAATTCTAAAGAGCTATTAAAAAGCAGGAAAACTTTTACTTAGAAAACTTACAAAGTAGTGGAGTCGGTAGCTTTCCAATACCTGAAAAATGATCCATGTTAAATGTGTCATGTTGTAGTAAACACACTAATAGGTGTCTCCTTAATTATGTGTCTTTCTAATGTTGTTGAACATCGTTATGAAAATTACTTTGGAGATGAGTAATGTGGAATTTGCAGTGCATTTCCATTTGATTTTGTTTCAATTTCTGTCCTGTCACTACCATGCCAAGCTTCTTTCTCAGAGTGTCATACTGTTTATATAGCTCATACGAAAGAAGCTCTGTATTTTCAAGCAGATTGACTCCTTTGTGCACAGAAAAATTGGCTTCAAAGCAGTTCTAATCCCGCTCACAGCAGATCTCTCAAACCAGTGAGCTTACAAATGATAGGGACTCCTAGCTTAGCCGGTCACTATCACGATGTAAACAAGGTGTACAGGAGGGTAGCAAATCTCACTTTTAAATCATCTCTTACCCTTTTGATTTTTTTTTTAAATGCACTTTTGTACTCATGTAGCACCTTTTTTTTTTTTTTAAAGATTTATTTGTTTGCACATACAGAACTGGGGTACAGGCCAGAGGCTCAGGGGCAGTAAGAGGCTGCACCAGAGACAGAGTGGGGAGCAGAACAGGCAGATCTATGATAAAGTACACTGCTGAGGGGAGCAGCGGGCGGGTCAGGAGAGGTCTGCCATGCCATGTGGTCACCTCTGGGGCAGGCAGGAATCGAACTCATGCGGAAGTGGCTTTAGCTTCTCAGTGCAGTGCTTTAACCCGCTGCGCCACCAGGGAGGACCGCGCTTTTTTTTTTTTTTTTTATGTAAAAATTACTACATACTACTAGTAAAAAATGCACAAAGGCCAAAATGGAATGAAATGACAAATAGCATTTCCCCTCTATTTCCAATACACTTCTCACTTTTTTTTAATATTTTTATTTTTCCATCCAAGAACTAGGGTACAGGCCAAAGGTATGGTGGGTAGAGGATTTACCAGAGACAGAGTGGGGAGCAGAATAGGCTGAGGGGAACAGCAGGTTGGTCAGGAGAGGTCTGCTGCACTTTGTGGGTCAGCTCCCTGGTCCAGGATTGAATTCAGGTCTTAGTGGTGGCAGCATTGAGACTTAACCCCTAAGCCACCGGGAGGACCCTCCACTCCTAACTGTTAACCACTGTTCAGCACAGCATTTCACTTAGCCAGCCCATGATCGGTGGATGTTTAGGTTATTTCCAGTTTTGAGTATTTTGGGTTTTGTTGACTTATCAAATAATATTACAAGAAAGGATTCCTAAGCAATGGGGTTGTTAGGTGAATGACGTAAACGTTTAAAATGTTGGCAAAAATAATCAAAATGCTCCTGCAAAAAGGTTTTGCCAATTTGTATAAAAGGAGTTGTTTTCTAGCATTCTAGACAATTTGGGATAATATTAAACTTGAAATTGTGTTAGTCCAATACAGGAAAATGATGTCTCATCTTTATCTGCTTTCTTAAAATTATGATTGAGGTTGAACAACTTTCCATGGGTTTCTCTCCCCATTTTTCTTTTTCTATTGAGTTCCTGTTCATGTTCTTTGCATGTGTGTAGTTACTGAATTGTTCCGTTCAAGTTAGCCCTTGGTAACATCAACATCTGTCCTCCGCCAGTTGGTCTGTTGATTTTCAGACCTTTTTTCTCCTTGTGACGTAGTAATTTGTAATGATGATATGGACTTACTACTCTTCCTTCATGGGCTTTGGGTTTGTACTACACTTAGGAAGACCTTTCCAATTTAAGAGTAAAAAAAAAATCCAAAATGAACGACCTCTTTTTCTGTGGCCACACCCTCCAGTTGCTTGCTATTTCTTCTCCGCTGTTTATTCACTGCACCGTGACTGCCAAGATTAACTAGAGGCCCTGTCTTGCAGAAGCAGATGAGGGCTGAGGAAGCAAAAATTGTTCAAGAAAAAGCTGCAAAGATCAAGGAATGGGTAACAGTGAAGCTGGCTGAGGTGAGCAAAGGTGCATTGGGACCTCCATGTGCGTGCCCCGCACCCACCCCGCCGGGGTCCCCGTGTGCGTGCCCCGCACCCACCCAGCCGGGGTCCCCGGGGTCCCCGTGTGCGTGCCCTGCTCCCACGCTAGCGCTTTCCTGCTCTGTGGTTCAGACCTGCTTTCATTGTTAATCATTGACTCTTCGTTCTGCTTAAATGCTACGATGCTTCACTTTTTCCCCCAATCTTTCCATCTGGGTTACATTTTCCCAGAGTTCTTGAGGGGCTTATATAGTGCTTCATTTGGGGAGAAGGAAAATCTAGTTTCACAGCAAGAGCAGCAACTTGAGTCTGTTGAGCAAAAGTCAGTGCAGAAGCACCTCCTCCATGTTGAGCTGCCGCCCAGCGCAGGCTCTACTGTGAGGGTCCAACAGCCGAGTGTCCCGTCAGCAGGCCTTAAGCTCATCAGCCCATCCAGTGCAGTGCTGTGAATGGACTCGCTGTTTACTTTATTAATGACATTTTCCTTTCTCCCTGACATTGGATGTGGGGCTGAACTGAAGGTGCTGTCACTGTGCCTGCTTCTGACCCAGTTATAGCTCTTCAGATGGTATCTTCCTACTGTGAGAATACAGTATATAATACATGTACAGTCTGAGGTAGGTGTTAACCAATGCTGTTAGTAAAGCTTCTGGTCAACAACAGGTTATTAGTAGTTAAATTTGGGGGGAGTCAAAGCAATACATGGGTTCTGATTGCCAGGGACTCAGCACCCCTACCCCTGTTTAGTTCCAATGTCAGTCATAATCAAGTTCAGAGAGAGACACAACTCGATAAACATGTGGAGGGCTGTGTGCTCGGGTGGAAAAACCTAGAAAGTAGAGAAGTGACTCATAAACTTAGAAGCATGGTTGCTGTGGCAGGGAAGAGAGTGTGGGAATGGGCAGGGGGCATGTCTGGGCACTGGCGAATGTCTATTTTTTTTTTTTTGAACACTCCTGTTAAAGACAGATTTATTAATGTAAGAAATCAACTAACAAGAATTAATTAGCCAGATGATCACAGTGAAAGAAATGGAAGCTTCTAGCTGGAATCTTGCTCTTTTTTTTTTTTTTTAAGATTTATTTATTTATGCATACAAGAGCTGGGGTACAGGCCAGAGATGCAGGGGATGAGCAGATTCACCTGAGACAGAGTGGGGAGCAGAACAAGTGGATCTACTGAAATACACAGCTGAGGGGAGCAGCAGGCGGGTCAGGAGAGGTCTTTGCGCCATGTGGGTCAGCTCCCTGGCCGGGGATGGAACTTGTGCAGTGGCTGTGATAGCTCATAGTGCAGTGCTTTCACCCGTTGCGCCACCAGGGAGGCCCGCTGGAAGCTTTCTGTCTAGTTAGCAGAACAATCCGGCAGGAAAGCTCCGGAGCTGTGCTTGCTCTGGTGGCCGCTGCTGGGCGGTATGGCCTGATGACCACTGCGTGCGTCCCATCATCAAGCTAAGTCACACCTCTAATTGCTGAGGGCTTAAGAAGAAAGGCAGCGCTGTCCCTTGGGTGCCTTGCATTTTTTAAAAATTTATTTACTCCTCTTTTACGAATTTCTGCTTTCTGGGCAGTGGTGGTCCCGTGAGTATTCATTTCAGAATCCTTCATTCAGCTAATCTTTGATGTGTGTTTGTGGTTTTCCACACATGTGCTGCATTTCACAATTTTTTTAAAAAAGATGAAAAATAACTTGAAAAGAAAGTGCAGGAGCTGCCAAATGCATTTCTGCCCCAACTAAAGCCAGTTAGCAGGTGGGAGAGAGGGAGGGCAGAGCACCCTGGAGGGGTCAGCCTTGGCTGGGGGGCTGGGGGGCCCTTGTGTTCCTCTCCAAAGGTTTAATCTTTAAAAATAAGTTTAGCCCTATTTTGAATTATATGTCTGAACTTGAAGGCTGCATAGTCTAAATCTTTTTCTTTTTGCCTAGCTGGAGTTGGAGAATCAGCACCTGAAAAGCTGTAATCAGCGGCTGGTAGAGCAAGTAGGAGCCCTTCAGGATGCACTAGAAGGTGAGCAGGCCAGGGTGTGTGTGTGTGGCGGTGGGGGGGGGGAGGGGGACTGACTTTAGGGTGCTCTTACCAGGGTGTGTGTGTGTGTGTCTGACTTTAGGGTGCTCTCACTAATCCTGGTGTGTATGTGTGTGTTTGTGTCTGACTTTAGGGTGCTCTCACTAATCCTGGTGTGTGTGTGTGTGTGTGTCTGACTTTAGGGTGCTCTCACCAGGGTGTGTGTGTGTGTGT
>NW_004567114.1:26219951-26232057 GCF_000260355.1 Condylura cristata | reverse complement strand
TGTGTGTCTGACTTTAGGGTGCTCTCACTAATCCTGGTGTGTGTATCTGACTTCAGGGTGCTCTCACTAATCCTGGTGTGTGTGTGTGTGTGTGTGTCTGACTTTAGGGTGCTCTCACTAATCCTATCTTTGACCCAACCATAGCTCTTCAGGTGGCACCTTCAGGGAAGCTACTGGTGAAACCCCAGGGAGCCCCAGAACAGGATTCTATCCTTTCAGGGCCAGGAACCCAACCAGCAGGTCAGAACAGTGGCCCTCAGGTCCAGGGTGCCCTGAAGCCGCTTCTCCCTGCACCTTCTCCAGGTACAGCACAGAGCAAGGACCCTGTTCCTAAAGCAGAAAGCCCCTTGGCGGATTCTTGTTCCAGCATGGTCCACCCCAGGGAAATGCCAGAGGCCAAGACCCTTCCAGTTCTTCCCGGAAGACAGGGCCTTCCTCACCAGTTGTGCGTGAAACCTCGCACTCCAAGACGTGGTTCAGCTTCCTGGGGTGAGGGCCTGGCCATTGCTCAGGGAGGGACCTTCCCTGGGGCAAAGATCGCTGTCAGAGAAGGTGGTCCCGGCAGCAGTCTGACGCTACCAAAGGTGCGGGCTCCTGGCACCCCGAGGGACAGCCTCCAGCTGCCCAAGAGGCACTACAGCCAGCCACAGGCCCGCCCTGGGCACTTCCACCATGTGGTGAGCATTGACATCGGGACCCTGTCAGCCCTCCACCCCTCCGGCCTTCCTGAGGTGCAGTCCCATGCTGAGCCTCTGGAAGAACCAGAGAAGATGGAGATGGAGGAACAACCAGGAGAAGGAGGGAAGGAGAAGGAAGGTGCAAGCTCAAAGGCCCCTGGAGCTGAGCTGGAGGAAGGGGACTCTGGGAACAAACCACCCACACCCCCCCTGCACCGGTTCCCATCTTGGGTAAGAGGCTGAGCAGCGGGGCAGAGCTGGGGTGTGAAACCTGCACTGGCTGGGCACAGGGCATCCTCAGAGCAGCTCTGGGTGCCGCCACCCTGCCCAGACCATCCAACCGCGAGGAGCACAGCCAGGGTTTAGTATGCTCACGGAGCGCTGCCATTTGCCAAGCACTGAGCTGGTAGACATTTTTACCTTCAATCTGATTAAACTCTGAGGTGGTGTGGTGTGTGGTTAAGAGCTCCGGTCCCAGAGCCAACCCCCAGGGTGGTAATGCTAACTGTGTGACTCAGGACCAGGTACTAACCCCCACACACATACCTTACCTCAACTTCGTATCTGTGAAAGGGGAATAATGATACTTCCTTTACAGGGTTTTGATGAGGACTCAATGTGTTAATGTGTAATAAGCACTTGCACTAAGGATTCACGTTAAAAGGTACTGAAGTACTGGCTATTTTTATTATTTCTGAGCCTTGGCGTGGTGACACTGGATGGCACAGTGTCTGTGGTCTGTCTCAGAACCGTGCCCTGGTGTGGGGGGTATTGATGCAAGACTGTCAGGCATTTATTTTGTGGAGGTGGGGCATGGGTACCTGAGGTGATTCTTTACATGGTTCTCTCAACTTCTGTGTCAGACATTTTCCATGATTAAAAAGTTAAAAATAAAAATGGAATGTGAGTGGTGACATGAGACGAGATGATGGGTGTCAGGTGCTAGCAGGTGGGCAGGACTCTACCTGTGCGGGTTAGGTGGTGGAACCCTCAGACCGGTGAGGAAACTGCTTAGTTACTTGCCTGAGGACTTGTAATGGCTACCCTACGTTGTACGTCGAGGCCTGACTACTTGCTGAGCCAGCTCTCACCTCTTAGGGACATGGCAGAGCAGATGTCAGCCTTGTTCCCATGGTCAGACCTCAGCTGCCATTGTGGTGTGAGGCAGGCCTGTGAGTGTCGACTGTCTGGCTCCTGGCAACAGAGGGGTTGGGGTACTCAGGAGGGGGTTCACATAAAGTAGCACCACCCACGGCACTGCCTTGAAGACCCTTCTTTTCAGCAACACCTTTGAAGGGTGTCCTCTGAAGTGCAAAGTAGTTGTAGAATCAGAAAATGCCAGGGTCAGGCCGCCTGTTGCTGTTGGCACACCGTCGAACAGATACAGGAATTGAATCTGTAACACCCACTTTATCGTCATCAGAAAGCCAGCTATCTGAGAGAACAGGCGTGTTTTCACCATGAAAGCCCCTTCTAACCTTTCATCTCAAGCTGGTCTGTTTTGCAGGGAACTAAACAAAGACAGGTAATCGCGAGCGAACCTCCCGCCTCTCAGACCACCACAGCCAGTTCCCTCAGCTCCTCACGTCCCAGTTGTTGTCACCTCCTTAGTCTTCCTGACACACGTACAGCCAGTTTTCCTTTAAAGGCCTGGGAAAACACCTTTGTTCTCCTAATGGCATCAGTGTCCAACACTTCTTCAGGCATCACTGGGCAGAACTCCCAGTTCAAAACAAGAGTTTCAGTTCAAAGAATCAATTTTTTTAAAAAGATTTATTTATACATGCATGCAAGAACTGGGGTGCAGGGAGGTGAGAGGGCTCACCAGAGACTGAGTGGGGAGCAGAACAGGCAGATTGACTGAAATACCCTGCGAGGGGAGCAGTGAGCAAGGCAAGAGAAGTCTGCTGTGCCATGTGGGTCAGCTCTCTGGCCCCAGTTGTAACTCATGCTGCAGTGGCTGCAGATAGCTTCACAATGCCAAGGCTTAACCCCTGCACCACTAGGAAGGCACCAAGATTAATCACATGGTGTTTGCATGTGGCCTATGCTATGTGTGTGTGCAGACTCCTAGAGTAGGTATGGTGTCCTTCTCTTCCTCCCTGTCCCCTACCAGTTGGAAAGCCCCATGGCCCTAGAGTTGGGCCACACCCTTAACACTGGTGGCTGAGCAGCTGCTGATTGCCAGAGGGGACAGGTGTGACACTGCCAAGTCTGGGGACTGGGGGTGGAGGGAGGGAAGGACTTGGCCAAGAAGTCTGCCAGGACCAGTCAGCCTGGCTGCTGGCTGGTGAGCTGCCTCCCTGAGCCAGGCTGACCTATACACAGTCCTAGAGACTAAGCTGGGGTGGGGTGGGGTGGGGTGGAAATCTTTGTTTTCCCTCTATCTTGAGTGCAAAAGAGAGATATGGAAATGCTAGGCCAGCCTCCTGGGTTGTTTGTGAGATCAAAACCTTTAGAAAAGGCTCCATGGTCAACCTGAGGGCTGGGGGAAGAATCTAGAAAAAGGAGTTCCCCTTTTTGGATCCTGGGGCCTGGTGAGCTAAACAGGCTTTGTAGCTTGACCCTGAAACCTAGCCAAGATGAAATCTTATTAGTGGAGGGAAAAATTGTGTCCCAGCTTCCAGAGAACTGGCACATGGCACACTCCACGTGGCTGACATCTTCGTTATGAGACCCCAGGACTCTGGAGTGGGCAAGAATCAGGGAAATCAGCTCATACATCCCTCTCCACCTGAACTTCCCATCCCAAAGGCTGGATGGCAGAGAGTTCTGATTATATTCCAGGCATTAGATTTTACATAAATGATTCCACTTTGAATCTCACAACAGCCTGAGAGCTAAGACTCTTACCCCCATTTTAGCGCCAAGGAAAATGAGGCCTAGAAATGGTATAACTCCACAGTCACTGCCAAACCTGGGTGTGGCCCCACGTCTGCCCATCTCCAAAGCTGAACTTTCTGCTCCGCACCTCAGAGGTTGTCAAGATGAGCCCAGTCCTGGGCCCTGACTCTTCTCGGAACTCTCATTCCAGGAAAGCCGGATCTACGCTGTGGCCACGTCAGGCATGCGGCTGTCAGACGTGTCTCCCAGAAGTCATGCCACGGGCTGTGGTGAGTCCTGGGCACACCCTCAGAGGACAGGATGGGCGAGCGGCGAGGCCTTGTCTGAGCAGCGCCCTCCGCCCCCTTCCTTCACCTGCAAGCTACAGGTGAAACCTCACAGCAAGGGAAAAGGAAGCAGTCCAGGTTCAGTGTCGCCTGCGGGGCGGGATGCAAGTGGACAGTGCTGTAGCAGGTGCAAAGCTGGAACTCGAGGTGGACTCTTCAGCCCGCCCCCCGCCTGCCCTGGTTTCACAGCAGGGCTGGGGTGGGAGGAGGAAGCCACCCAAGAAGTGCTTTCCCTGAAGTCACAGTCCAGCACAAGACCCCCACAGTGATGGGCTTGAAGGTGGCCGCCCCATCCTGAGATCTGCCACCTGTCTGTCTTCCAGGGGCCTTTGCCGGGAACTGTCTCTAGGGAGCTCCTCTCACTCTGCCCAGCTCTCTGCCTTCCCACTCCCTACACCCGGTTATGCCACCTGAGTTAGTCTCATTCTTTTTCTCTCCCCCCGCCCCTCGCAGCTTCAAGCCCTCCTGCCCTCGCATCCCCTGGGCCCTTCTCCAGCCTCATCTACAAGAATGTCACTGTGCCGGTCTACACAGCCCTGAAGGGGGTAAGAACCTGCTGCCTCCCCCATCCAGAGGCCCCTCAGCATGCAGTGGCTGGAGAGGGGTTTGGGGCAAGGCTTCTGGGACTTCAGCCCCCTCCTCCACATGCCATTCTACTGTTTATTAGATTTTTATTATAAAAATTCTACATTTCCAAAAGTTTTAATCAGTATGATTGTGGGCCAAGTAGGAAGTTAAAGATTAACCTGCTGAATCCACCTCCTGTCCCATCTTCCCACATGTCTGTCTCAGAGGGCAGTGAGGCTCCTTCTAGGATTTCTTACGTCTTCAGTATGTTCCCCTAAAGACTCAAAATATCTCTACATATTTTTTAACAGAAGTCAGATATAACTGCAACAAGATATTTTCATATACATTTTTACTGCTTTCTGAGATAATAGTAATACTGACCTAAGTATCTGTATTTGACCTAAGAGCTAAGTGATCAATCAATAGACAGGTTAGGTCAGTTATGGCACATCAGTACCAAGGGATATTGAATCTATAGAAGAATGCAAAGCCAAAGGTAAATTTTTTTTCTCATATTTCTCTCCCAGACTCCTAACCCTAGAGGTAAGTGTGCCCCTGAAGGAAAGGGACAGGTCTGTGAGAAGGAACACTGTATTGACACAGTTGGGCAGTCTTGCATCAGACGGGAGCTGCTGGCTCGGTGTTTATTATGTGAGACCCTATAAAGCACTTACAAATGTGTTTACAGAAATCCTCTGGGACCCTTACTTTCTCTCTGTCTCTGTCTCTTTCTCTCTCACACACACACAGGATCAGATTCTGCTGCTGGCTTATCAGTCATGTGTCCTATCTCCCTGCCACACCCATCAGCAGAGCTCATCAGCTCTGCCTCCCCTTGGGGCTCTGCCCCTTGGTATTGATGCCCCATAACTGACCTAACTTGTCTATTGATCAATCACTTAGGTCTTGGCTCTACTTTTCCCTTAAAGTAAGTGCTATGACAGACATCATTGTGCAGACATATCATAGTGTGCTTATTTGTACATGTTTTTGTGGGACAGTTCTAGAGGTGGATTTTATAGGCAACTGTATGCATGTTTTAAATTCTGACTAATATGAGATCCAAATTATCTTCTCAAAAGACTTTATCGTATCCCTTACCCCACACTTCCACCAGTACTGAGACAATTAGTGACTTCGATGCTTGCCAGTCATCTTTCCCTTCATGCTTCCCCACACAATTTTAGCAGTTTGAGGAACCTCCAAACAGTTTTCTATAGTGGTTGTACCAGTTTGCATACCCACCACTACACACATTTTTAAAGCTCTTTTCTCACCTTGTCCCCTGGTGTGGCATTCTGGCCCCCTAGTGGCCAGGAGTGAGGGCACAGAGGCCTGTTGTCTAGCCTGGATGGGCAGCTCCTTTGGGGGGTGCAGAGGATGGTGTGAGGGGGGAGGCCCAAGGAGAAGCAGGGAGGACACAGGAGTGAGGTCAGGAAGGAGCAGGTGTCTGTTGGTTGCCTGGTCAGGGGCCGGCCCCCATGTGCCCCAGATAGGCTGTGTAGGCCACACCTGAGCTGCCTGCAGCCACGCACAGTGGGAAGGGTCTTCCTTGCAGAGAGCCATGCAGATCAGCAGTGTGCCCTTTGTGGATGAGTCCTCCGGGTCTGACGACGACTGCAGCTCTCAGGCGAGTTTCCCCTGCTCTGAGTCTAGGAAGACCAGCGGCCTGAGCAGCCCGCGGGCCATTAAGAGAGGTAGGGAGCTGTGAGGGAGCAGGCCGGGAGGGAGGCCACACTAGACCCCCTCCTGCCATCCTCAACCCTGCTTCTGTCCCTGAGCCCTCAGCCCCTCACTCGGGTCCCTGGCCGTGAGCTGCTGGGCTGTGCAGGTGGCTGCAGGCCTTGGCTCCTCCTCCCTTGGCCAGGAGTCTCCATGTCCTCACTGAGTTCTGAAGGTGACTACGCCATCCCCCCGGATGCCTGCTCACTGGACAGCGACTACTCTGAGCCTGAACACAAACTACAGCGAACCTCCACCTACTCTACCGACGGTCTGGGCCTGAGCGGGGTGAGCTGGTCACATGGCCCCACACCCCAGAGGGACAGGGGGTGGGGGATAGTGGGCGGCGGCGGGGAGCAGACCCTTCACGCAAGACATAGGCAGCCACTGTGAGAGACGAGGGAGGCTGGCCTTGGTGAAGGGGCTGCCCCAGACAGGAGGCCCAGACACTGTCCTCACAGCAGTGAGGCTATGACTCTTCATCCTGTCGGGGGTAGCAGTTTGAGCCTGCCGAGGCCCACCTGGCCCCAGGAGGAGTGTTTCATGTGCTCACCTATTTAGCTCCTTGCTGGTGCTGGACTGCAAAGAGCTCACGTCTGAGGACAGCTAGAGTGCCAGCACTGTGCTGAGGAATTCGTGTGTACAGTCTCATTTGTCCTCATAGTCCTGTCAGGATTATGATCCCATTTTATGGATGACAAGAGTGAGACTCAGAGACACCTATCACACGCCACGGCCAGCATAAGTCCCAACCTCCGCATTCCCTAGCCGTTGCTCCACACCGCTAGGCTGCCGACTCCATCTCCCCACCTTATGAACCCTCCACTCCAGCCTGGCAGGTGTATCTGCTGTTCCCCAAACCTCTCTCTCCCCTCCCTGCTGCCTCCAGTAGCCTCCTCCTCATCTCAGCTTGTCTTTGAGGAAAGACTGCTCTTTTGTTCCAAGGTCCACCCTGGTCCAGCTCTCCCTGCGTCCCTCCACACTGCTCTCTCCTGTGTCCCCCCCATCAACTGTCTTCTCAGGCCAGGTGTTATACCCAACCAGCCTGTTCCTTCTACAGAGGGCCTCCACACTTTATCTAGCCCTCTCCAAACATGTAGCAGGGCCCAGTGTCCTGGAAGCATACATATTGGTGTTCGACTGTATTTTGTAATGGATGACAAAACAGCAGTGACCCAGGGGCCTATTTTGGCCTGTGACATCCAGGAACCCTGAGTGACTTTCCTGTTCTTTCCTGGTGCCCTTGCACCCCTGCAGGAGTTACTAGAGAAGTCTGGCTACCTGCTGAAAATGGGGAGCCGGGTGAAGACCTGGAAGAGGCGCTGGTTTGTCCTGAGGCAGGGGCAGATTATGTACTACAAGTCCCCGGTAAGGCCCCTAGCCCCTAATGGTAGTCAGGATGACCCTCCCCCAGGCCCAGAACTTCGTGAGAGGGATTCAAAAAGCAGTAGAGGCCAGAAGGCAAAGACCTGGCTGTGGGGAGGCAGCTGGCTGGGCACTCAAGGCTTTGAGCTGCACAGCACAGGGCCCATCAGCTGGCTAGCCACTGGTTCTCAAGCGACCAGGCCCTGAGGCGTCAGAGGCCATTCTAGACAATTGGCTTGGTGATTGAAGCCAATTTTTTCTTAAGCCTCTATGTCCCATAAAAGTAAAAGAATTGTCTCCAGGCTGCCCTCACACTGTCTGGATTGTTCTGACAGGCAAGCCCATTACCTTCTCCACCTCCTTCCTGCTTTATTTGGAATTAGTGAGCCCTGAGGGTGGACCTATTTGACATGATCCCAGGACATGACTGGAGAACCATGTTAATATTTTAGAGAGGACAAGAAGGCCTTGTCTCTTGTGCAGTCCAGCTGGCCCGCAGCAGCTGTCTCCAGCTTCATGATAAGGACTCTGACCCACGTTCCTCAAGAGCAGGCTGCTCTGGTTGATCAGTGAGGTCTGCGCTGTGCTGGGCCCTGGCGCTGGAAAGGGCCACAGTGGCATAGATGCCACTTACTTGCCACACTTGGGATAAAGGATGTAGTAGAAAGAATTGACAGGTTTCTAACCTAATTTCAGAGATTCAAAACATGTTTTGTAGAGGCCTAGGGAGCAGGACCCAGGTCTCATCTTTGCCCTGTTTAGCCAGGACTGGGATTCAGAGCAAGTTGCCCAGCTGCTGGGCCCAGGAAAGCTTAGGACTTGCTTCCCCTCCGGCTGTGGGCTGGAGTGAGACATGAGCATAAATGATGTGTCCTGCCCCACTGACCTCCCCATGCCTTTCTGTCCAGAGTGATGTCATCCGGAAACCTCAAGGTCAAGTAGAATTAAACTCCCGGTGCCACATTGTTCGAGCGGAGGGCGCCCAGACATTCCAGGTGAGCAGGTGCTCCTCGCAGCTGTTTTTTAGACAGAAGGGGTGGCCGGGTTTGGACCAGACTAGGACAGAAACAAAGGTAGGGCAACATGAGCATGCAGGGAAACATCACATGGCCGTTGGGTGTGACCCTAATTTGTGAGTACAAGATAGGAACAGGAGCTAGACTGTGACAGAGGGAATAAAGGGACACAGGGAGCAAAGCACCAGAGATGGGAGGGAGGGAGCCCAGGGTGGGGGGAGTAAGGTTCAGGGGCTGGGGTTCCTTACAGCCTCGCAGCCAGGTCCCTGCGTCTTCATCTTCCTCCCGGCTCCCTCACTCCTCTCCACAGCTCATCTCTGAGAAGAAAACCTACTACCTGACCGCGGACTCACCCAGCCTGCTGGAGGAGTGGATCCGAGTGCTACAGAGCCTGCTGAAGGTCCAGGCCATTGGGCCTCCGGCCCTGCCTCAGCGGGGCACCAAGCCCACTGTGAAGGGCTGGCTCACCAAGGTGCGGTTGGGGAGAGTGAGAGAGGAGTGAGGTCCCCCAAGGGACAGGGTGCCAGCGTGCCAGGAGCCAGGGCCCACGGCCCCTCTTGATCCGATCCGCAGTGCCTTTCTCGGGGATTTCCTGGGTGAATGGCTGGTGAGCTCACAGTCTGGCTGCTCCAGTGATATGAGTCTCCGGAAACGGGTCAGGGTTGTTAGAACAACTGTCCTCAAGACAGGAGGGAAAGGAATGTCTTGTGCCCACTTTGTGGTCATCTGGAGATGCTCCCCATCCCTTCCTGTATCCACCACCCCGCGTATGAATGGTGACCTAGGCAAGGACCATTTGAACACTAACCACGCCCCAGGTTTGCCCTACAGACATTTTAGTTAGGGCTCTTCTGGGAGCAAGAAGCACTTGTCGAGCCCCGGAAAAGGACATTAGCAAGGAGATCCGAACACCACCAGCAAAGCTCGAGGAAGCTCCATGCTCTCGACTCCGCCTCCATGTGTTCCTCTGGCTCTCCTCTCCTGAGCAGCAGCTGTTCCCTCAGGCTTCCCGCCTGCCCAGGGCCTGGTCACCATGGCTGTACCCCCACTCGGCCTCCTTACACTCTAGCCTCTGCCAGCCAGCAGGCTGCCGTGTTGATATTCCTGGGTGAGATGTTTGTCCGAGGACCTGTGGAGCGTCACGTGGCATACGTGGCCTGTGACGTGGAAGGGCAGGCCTCGTGAGTTGGGTGTCCGGGTGGTGGTCTCCACTCAGACCTGCTTTGGTCGGGGTTGACAGAGAATGCTGTCTCTCTGTGGTTTCTCTTGGCCAGTCCTGGATTCGCTTACGGGGTCACCTCGTTCTGATAATGCTGGTTCGTTTCTTACAGGTAAAGCATGGCCACTCCAAGCTGGTCTGGTGTGCTCTCATTGGGAGAACCTTCTACTACTATCGGAGCCATGAGGACAAGGTGCTTCCTGATCCCCACGCTCTGCTTTTCCCAAACCACATTCCCGTGGCTCGGCATTCTGATAGAAGGTTCCCGTTTTACCTACTACCCCACCTTACCCCACAGCTTCAAAACCAGTGGGCGGGAGCCAGTCTGCGTGGCCAGTGTGCATGGCCCACAGATTCTGCCTGTGAGATGGATCTGTGCTTCTCCAGGCAAGGCTCTGCTGGGAGCCAGACTCTCTCCCTCCCTGTCCTGCCATCTGACAACATCCATCCAACATCCAGTTCCCAGCCTCCAGGGCCTGAGGGCTCAGATAGTGGGGGCTCCCCCTCCCCCATCCCCTTCATGGAAGTCTCACGTCCACAGCGACCCCTAGGCCGCCTGCCTGTGCGGGACGCTCGTGTAGAGGAAGTAGATCGATCCTGTGACTCGGACGAGGACTATGAGGCGGCAGGGCCGGGGCGGTTGCTGTCTTCACACTGCACCCTGGTGATCCACCCCCCGGAGCATAGCCCCACCTACCTCCTCATCGGCACCAAGCATGAAAAGGTAAAGAACCATTCCCCTTCCTAAATTCAGGTTTGTTCCCTCCTGGACATTATAGCAACTAGTCTTCCCTGCATGGCAGTATTCCTTGTCAGTCTGTGTCCAGCCACCAATCTCCTCATGGGCGTCATGAGATAGAACTGCAGGCTTAGAAACCTGGATTCATGCTCACCTGCTCCTGAGCCTTCCTGCTTAAAGGCCAGTGGCCTTAACTTGTGCCAGCCAACAGCTGCGTCCCACACCAGGTGTGGCCCTTTAAGGAGGCCCCCTTGGGCTCCTCTTGCCTCCACGCTTCCCCGCGCAGCCCAGGCTCCATCTGGTGGCATTCCATCCTCTTCCAGGATACGTGGCTTTACCACCTCACAGTGGCTGCAGGTGACAGCAGCGCCCAGGTGGGCACTGCCTATGAGCAGCTCATTGGAAAACTGATGGATGGTGAAGGAGACCCAGGTACGGCCGGGTGGCATCGCTGCTTGGGTTGGAGGGTTTTGACCATAATTGTTGGTCAGTAGCCCAGAGAAAGCACAGTATACCGTGAAGCTGCCTTGTGGCTGCGTAAGTCACAGACTCCCTCGCCCTGGCTCTGGTGAAGATAGAGGTGAACACCCTGTGTCTGGGGGAGTTTACCTGGGCAGCGGTTTCCAGTGACCTGGCTCAGCATTTTACTTTGCCCGACCCGCAGCTTTGCTAGCTGGGCAGAGCGCTGAGGAAAGAAGGTGGCCGGTCACTCTGTAGTCAGAGTCCATCAGTAAGA
Organism: Condylura cristata; assembly: GCF_000260355.1. Taxonomy (NCBI): domain Eukaryota; kingdom Metazoa; phylum Chordata; class Mammalia; order Eulipotyphla; family Talpidae; genus Condylura; species Condylura cristata. The sequence goes on along the minus strand of NW_004567114.1, from coordinate 26,220,843 downwards.
ATCCTAAATTGAGCTCAGACTACACGGAGCCCGGGTAGATATCTGGGGAGGTCTTTATTTTGCAACCGATTGCAGGATCCAGACGAACTAATGGCACACACCACATACACCTCTTTATGCCTGAGGCTTATTAATTTCAGGCCAATGTATGCGCCCCCCTGCCAGACCTCCCCCACACATGCACATGCTCTCAGGTGCCCAGCACCTGCACGCTCACTGCTGTCACCACCCACGAGCCCAGGCGTAACCTGTCAGCCTCGCCTGTGATGTGAGCGGGCCGCGGGCTGCCTGCGCGCACAGCCACATTCCCTGCACTCTGGGAAAGGAAACCCAGCATGACCCCTCTGTCCATCTAGGGCACAGCCACGTACCCCACACTCCACAAGGGCACCCCACTGTGAAATGCTCCTAGGAATAGGATTGTGGTTAGAACATTTATTATGATAATGTTTGCGTATCACAAGCACAATCCAAGCCTTCCCCTCAAAACAGGACGGGGTGAGGGTGGGAGGGGACGTCAGGGGTGACTGCTGGCGCTGTGCTTTGGGCAGATTCCCCGCTCTGGAGGCACCCCATGCTGTGCTACAGCAAAGACGGGCTGTGCGCCTCCCTCACCACCCTGCCCTCCGAGGCCCTGCAGACTGAGGCGCTCAAGCTCTTCAAGGTAAAGTGGAGCAGAGCCCAGGCCCACCTCTGGTGTCTCACCCGCTGAGCCCCGGCTCTGCCCCCCCCCCCACCCCCGGGGTGGCAGTACTTGGGTGCAGGATCCAGCCAGTTAGGAGGCCACTTGCAGAGGGTCAAAACAGGACGGGGTGAGGGTGGGAGGGGACGTCAGGGGTGACTGCTGGCGCTGTGCTTTGGGCAGATTCCCCGCTCTGGAGGCACCCCATGC
>NW_004567114.1:26198352-26219851 GCF_000260355.1 Condylura cristata | reverse complement strand
GCAGATTCCCCGCTCTGGAGGCACCCCATGCTGTGCTACAGCAAAGACGGGCTGTGCGCCTCCCTCACCACCCTGCCCTCCGAGGCCCTGCAGACTGAGGCACTCAAGCTCTTCAAGGTAAAGTGGAGCAGAGCCCAGGCCCACCTCTGGTGTCTCACCCGCTGAGCCCCGGCTCTGCCCCCCCGACCCCCGGGGTGGCAGTACTTGGGTGCAGGATCCAGCCAGTTAGGAGGCCACTTGCAGAGGGTCTGAAGAGGTAGGGAATGAGCTCTACTGGGTCCTCACCAGGTCCTTTATGGAAGGGAGGCAGCTCAGGGACTTCACTTATGAGTCCTTGGGAAGCATCAGTGAAATTCTTCATGAGAAGCTCCCAGCGGGAAAGGGCCAGGCTTGTGCTGTGTGCACACCTGAGAGTCTGTGACCTATTTTAGAATGTTCTTTATGCCCATCTGAGTATGGTGTCTTTCCAAAAAATGACTATGCCGTGCTTATATAATGGAAACATTGAGAGGCGTGATTCCACCCCAGAGTCGCCCTTCTCAGCACACACAGATGCTCTCTGGCAGTAACGCACCCTCTGAGTTAGACAGGATGCTGGTGAACCAGAGCCTCCCTCGAGCCCTGGGGCGGCAGCCCAGCCTGCCCACTGTCACTGAAGATGAGAGCCAGAGACCGAACGTGCCCACCGTCCTTCCCCTGCAGTCCTGCCAGCTCTTCATCAACGTGCCCGTGGAGGCTGCCTCCGTGGACTACCACGTGTCCCTGGCCCAGGCAGCACTGCAGGTCTGCCTGGTTCACCCTGAGTTGCAGAGCGAGATCTACTGCCAGCTCATGAAGCAGACCAGCTGCCGCCCGGCTCAGAAGTGTGCCCTGATGCAGGTGGGCGTCCCCAGGGCAGGGCAGCTGACAGGAGGTGGTGGGCAGGTTCAGAGCTCAGAGCTGCCTTTTCTGTGCCCTCCTGGATGTCCGTGCACAGGCTGTGATTGCTATTCTGGGCACAGCCTGACCAAGTTGGCCTTCCTGGTACCCCAGAAGGCCAGGGGCTCCTCTTGGAGAGAGTACTGAGGGCTGTGTAGCTCAGTACTGAGGGCTGGTGGTACTGTGGACCCAGCCCTCAGCACCTCCCCCCACACACACACCTGCTGCCTGTTCCCCGGCAGTGCTGGCAGCTCCTGGCTCTGTGTGCCCCCCTCTTCCTGCCTCAGCACCGCTTCCTCTGGTATGTCAAACAGCAGCTCCAGCGCCACGCAGATCCCAGGTGAGTAGTGTCACTTTCTCTGCAAGGGGGTCACAGGGAACTAGAGGAGGTCAGGTCCCCCTACCCTCTGAGATTGCTGTCATCGTGTGGGCAAGTGGTGATGTGAGCATGCCTGGGGGTGGTCCCCTACACACCAACCCTTGTACGTTTTGTGGGATCCTCATGGGAAGCAGCATTTTGTGGGAAGCACCTAATTGTGATTCTCTGGCGCCATGTTTTTCTCACTTCTGTGGGAGCGGTCCTTGCCAGCAGCCTGCAGCATGAGGAGCCTAGCCTACAACACCCTGCCCAGATGCTTCGGTGCCTCTTCCGTGCCCCCCCCCCCTGCAGCGCTGGTGATGGCAGGGGTGAATGGATTCCCTGCTATCCCCTCTTCCTTCCTTCACCTGCCTTTGCAGAAGTGAGACTGGCCAATACGCCACCTACTGCCAGCGGGCGGTGGAGCGAACCCTGCAGACCGGGGAGCGGGAAGCCAGGCCATCTCGCATGGAAGTGGTGTCCATCTTGCTGCGCAATCCCTTCCATCACTCCTTGCCTTTCAGCATCCCCGTGCATTTCGCCAATGGGACTTACCAGGTGAGAGGCCAGGGGTGCTCCCTGTCCCAGAGTTCATATCACCATCCCAAAGAATGCCTTCGGGCCAGGTGGGTGTTGTGCCACCTTAGGCTTGGCAGGTTCTTAGTAGGCAAACCAGCAAAAAGATGGGCTGTGGAGGGGGAAAGGAGGCATCTGAATCCCACTCTTATGTCGTGAAGTAGATCTTTTGAGCCCATGGCATGAGCAGAGAAACTGAGACACTGACCAAGGGTCTCAGCGGCATGAGGGAGGGACTCTGAACGAGTGACAGTGCAGTGGGGTCAGGGCGTATGTCCAGCTCCAGTTGATGTTGGGCAGACTCGTCCCCTAAGTGCCCTGCATTTCTCTGACTCTTGACTTGGCCTTGCTCCTGTCAGCCAGGCCTTTATACCTGCCCTACTCAGACCCCTCCAGCAGCCTTGGTGAGCTCCCCCGGGAAGTTTCCTCTGGGACAGAATGCCTCTGCCCCACAGGTGGTTGGTTTCGATGGCTCCTCCACAGTGGATGAGTTCCTCCAGCGGCTGAACCAGGAGACAGGCATGAGGAAGTCTTCCCACTCGGGCTTTGCCCTCTTCATGGACGACCCCTCTGGCAGGGACCTGGAACACTGCCTGCAGGGGAGTGTCAAGGTGATGGGCGCCCCACTAAGTCAACTGAGGCCCGGCTGAGCCTCCTCCAGGCTTTGGGACTTTGGTGGGGAAAGAGCCTGTCTGGTGGACGCTGACTGTCCCATGACAGGTCTGGCGCTGACCCCAAGGTACTCCCCAGGTAGGCATTTTAGGGTGGCCGCAACCCTGAAGTGTGTCCACACTGGCAGAGAAAAGTTGGTTATGCCCTTGTTTCTGGAGAAGCTCCACATCACACCTTCCCTTGAGTGGCTCTGCACACTCAAGGCTGCTTCTGAGGTGGCGTAGGAAGGGCAGCAAGACACTTAGCAGCAGCCCTGAGGTTGCTGCCAGTCTCATATACCCACGCAGCTGTACCCTCGACCCACCAGACGTCATGGAGGTCACACTTTGACCCCGTCTGCCGGGCTGGGGCCACACTAAGGAGGCAGGCCCGCCTAGCCCCTAAGGGAGCAAAGACCTGCACTGGGACTTGAGACTGACGTTGTTACAGCCTGGGTTAGTGCCACCGAGTTAGGCGTTCAGGCATGTGCGGGATGACTGCTTGAGGAACCTGAGAGCTTTGTCTCCAGTGACTGCTCACTTTAAAGGGGACAGGACAAAGGCTTCCATAGCCTTTTACTATTGCCTGGAGGAACTATGTTTACAAAGAACAGATCTTTGTAAATGTCTGGGCATCCATATGATTTGTCATTTGGCAGGCCTCTAGTTATTCTTGTTGAAGAGAATGGCATTTGCAATTAAAAATAAAGCATGGCTTTGGGGGCCCACCTTACCTCTGGGGAAGTCCCGTGGGGTGTTAAGGCCAGTGGGGCAGCATTCCTTGCTTTGCTGCTCACACCAGACCAAGGGCTCTGCTCTCTGTGAGGGATTCACAGGCAACTCGGGTGGCAGTGTGAGGCCCCCCAGGTCAGCCTGCCAGAAGACAGTCACTCAGCTCTACCCTGCTGCTCTGTCGGCGACCAGCCCTGGCCGGACCGGTTCCTGTCTCTGGGGGCTTTTCTCACTGTCCTCTCTTGCCTCTTTGAGATCTGTGATGCCATCTCCAAGTGGGAACAAGCCCTGAAGGAGCTGCACTCTGGAAAGTCTGAGGGTGGCACCCGTGTGGTGAAGCTGATGTACAAGAACAGGTCCTGAGCTCTGCCCTTGGTGGGTGGGCGGGGGGCTGTGAGCGTGAGGGCTGCTGTGGGATGCCACTCACTGTGTCCTGCACAGACAGGGATCCAAGATAGAATGCTGTGTGCCCACTAGCTGGGGCCCAGCCTGGCTCTTCTGACCCTGTGACGCCCTGGCGACTTAGGCGCTCAGTCCCCGTGCATCGTATATGCGCACGAGTGTGCAGACACATTGCCGAGAGATCTTCATGGCTGTGGGAGTCACCCTGGGAAAGTGAAATGTGTGAACACTAGATATTTAGGTCCTGCACCAACTCTGGAAAATACAGGAGACATCCTGACTTTTTGTTAATTTGAGTAAGAAAATTCCATCCCAGCTGTCTCCAGGATCGAGTTCCATAATAACCTACAATTTTAGGTACCAGATTTCCCTCACTGAATCCAGTAAGACTAACGGTGTATTCAGAATTAGCCTCGTGCTGCTGTTGCTGTGAGAGCTGCTGTGTCTGTTCTGTGTCATGCTTAATTTTTTCTGGAGGCGACAGAAAGCAGGCTCACATGTGATTAACAAGAGCAGCTTCTGTCTTTGAAATCAAGAGCAATGGACCCAGAGATGGCCTCATCCATTTGGGATCCCAGCTGAGTCCTGGCCTCTCGTTGCTCTTCCCTTTAGGCTGTACTTTCGGAGCCAAGTCAAAGGGGAGACAGAGCGGGAGCGGCTGCTGCTTGCCTCCCAAACTAGTGGAGAGATAGTGTCAGGGAGATTCCCTGTCAACAAGGAACTGGCTCTGGAGATGGCCGCCCTCATGGCCCAGGTAAGATTCTACTTGGGAAGCAGGAAGGTTGGGACATGCACTTGACTCACAGGTGGAATGAGCCCTGTCGCCTGAAACGCAAGGGGTTCTGCAGGTCCCATGGTGCCTGAGGAGAGGGTGGGCTTGCAGTCCCTGGCATGGAGAAGTGGACCCCTACTCCCCTAGCAGATCCTTACAGCAAGATACAGGTGACACTCAGAACTCTAGACTCGGAATCCTGAAAGCTGCATTTGAGTCCTAGCCACTTCCCTGCTGAGATCTTGGCCCAGCCATGTGAGCTTCCTTTCCTGTATTCTTAAAAGACTCCCTGCTTGTGCCCCAAAGGGTTACACTGATACGAAGATAGTGTGTGGATAAACTGGTACTTATAACTGCCGAGCATTATAAGGAGAATTAGGAAGAGGAACACACATTTCAACCTCAGCTCTTCTCCTATTACTTTTAGGACGTTGTCATGCCAAAGAAATGGGGATATCCTGAAGGTTCCCATAAGAGTCTGGACCTACCTGCTGGAGAGAAAGGGGAGATACCAGTTGATCTTGGTCATAATGAACATTTATTGAATATACCACAGCATGCCCCGTGATAAAAATTTTGTATGATCCTAGCCAGTTCTCATTCCCCCTCAACAAATGAGGAAATTTGATCCTGAAAGTTTAAGCAGTTTGATGAGGCAGAGCTAGGATGTGAGCCAGGTGCCTGACTAAAAGGCCAAACCTGGAACTCGGCCGTACTCGGGGATCTGAAGCATTTTCAGCCTTTTAGCCCTGTCCTGGATGGAAACCAGACTTTCTGCATTGCTTTCTTTGCCCACCACTAATTAACTGTCTTTGGAGAAAACACGGAATCTCAGCAGTTGGTCTAGACAATCTTTAATTTTCTAGGATGCTGACACTGTTTCTCTGGTGTCCATGAAACAAGATAATGTGTCTGTTCCTACCCCACCAGTATGAAGTCATTATTGGTCTCTCTCGCTGGTAGTCTCTACCTCCTCTCCAACCTCCTCTGGACTCTGACTTGTGCTTCTACATGCTTCCACCACAGGTAGAATATGGGGACTTGGAGAGGCCTACCCCACCAGGCTCTGGGGGCACACCCCCTGCCAAGGCTCTGCATCACCTCCAGCAGGTCCTAGATAGGTTCTATCCAAGGCGCTACAGACAGGGGGCATCCCCAGAGCAGCTGAGGTAGGCGGGTCTTGTGGGAAGTGCGGTGGGGAGGTAGGGGCAGCAGAGCTGGGACAAAACACGTTGACACTTCACTAGCGCCCTTCTCTCTGCCCATCCCAACCAGGCACCTGGCAGATCTCCTGACCAGAAAGTGGGCAGCTCTGCGAGGCTGCTCCTCTCCTGAGTGCATCCGCATCTACCTGACCGTAGCCCGGAAGTGGCCTTTCTTTGGTGCTAAGCTCTTTGCTGCTCAGGTAAGTATCTGTGGTTACCACACCCTCAGAAGAGACACCCTAACTCCTTCCTGGAGCTACTTACTGTCTCCCTCTGCTCATGTTGAGCAAGTCCAGGTTGCAGCACCTGCTCTCACACTAGTAACCACCAGGGGTCGCTCTCTCTCATTCCTGGCCTGTTTTAAATGTCTACCTTCTAGAACAAATTCTACTTTGGGGCCAGAAATACATCTGGGTGACCTCATCTTTCTTTCCTATTTTGACTTCTTTCTCAATGCTACTACCCCTAGGGGAAAAGAGGTAGAACAGACTAATTAACAGATTTGATATGCTATCCCCCTCTCGAGAATGCTTTCATTTATTAAAAGGTTTGAAAGACAGAATGTATCAAGTATTTGAAAGATAGAACAGACACATCAAGAACATATTGACATTCTAGACTAATACACCTGTACTGACTTAGCCACAGGGGAAGGTACCTGCTCAGGAAACAGCTCATTTCACCTCCATGAAGGCCAGGCGGCCAATAGTTATTTCAGTTGGGACTTTACCGGATGTGGAAAGATTATGCTATTCTTGGAACTGGATTCTGCTCCTGTTCACTGAAGATAACAGTTTCGATAGTAGTCATTCACTTGTTCACTCAACCAATAATTTCTGATCTCCTGTATGGGACAACATGCTAGCTGTCTAAGGTTATAAGCAATAAGCAGATCAGGCATGGTCCCTGTCTTTATGATGCTTCTCTTCTAGTGGGGAAGATACACATTCTCATATAATTATGCACTTTCCCTCTTAATACTTAACTTTAAGGCCCTCTCTGGTGGCACAACAGGTTAAAGCATAGCACTATAAAGCTACCACAGCCACTGCAGCATGAGTTCGATCCCTGGCCGGAGAGGTGACCCACATGGTGCAGCAGACTCTCCTGTCCTGGCCAGGGTTCTCCTCAGCAGTGCATTTCAGTAGATTTGCTTGTTCTGCTCCCCACTCTGTCTCTGGTGAATCTGTTCACCCTCCCCAACCCAGCATCTTTGGTCTGTATCCCAGTTCTATATGCATAAATAAAAATAAAATATTTAAATACTTAACTTTAAAAAAGTCATGTTAATGTGAAGGCATAGAATTGAACATTCAGTTGGGTCTGGAAGGTTGGAAAAAGTTTTTGAAAAACTGTCCATTTCTCTCCCCAGCCTTTGGGAAAGAGGAAATCTTCCAGATTATCCCAATGTCCTGGCAGGGAAAATTAGTCAATCCAGGACTGTCTGCCTAATAATCACTTTTCTCACTGGGAGCACCTAAAGCCCATTAGATTTCATCCTTGCCTTCTGTTGCTGTTATAGTCTCTGGGAAATCAGCTAAAGGAAGATGCACTTCGGCTGGAGAGACTGGGTAGATTCCTATCAGTCTCTGAGAGTTAGGAGAAAACAGCCTCCTCTCCTGTGTTGGTAGAGCAGCCAGGCCTGGCCTCTGTCCTCAGCAGAGCTCCTAAACAGAGGACAGGTGATAGGTGCCCAGCACCATGATCCATCCTTGAGTTTGTAGCTGGCCACGGCCCCAAGGTAGCACCTCCTGCATGAGGCCTTGTGTACCTGCATGCTGCAGATACCATCTTCTGTTTTCTCAGATGAGAATAAGGCTGGTAGTCACTGCCTGGCAGATCCCTGGAGGTGCCTCTTCCTCCAAAGCTCACATGGTTCAAAGTCCCTTGCTGTGGAGATGTCTGATGGGTCCTTTCTGTTTCCCCAGCCTGCCCAGCTCGCTTCCAGGGAGAACGGTCTGGTGTGGATTGCCGTGAATGAGGACGGTGTCAGCATCCTGGACCACAACACCATGGTAAGGATGGGGTGGCTCTCCCCCTCCTTCTGAACAGTGCCTTTTCTTCTCTGCACGCCAATGACTGACGTGCAGTTCCCCGGCCCTGCCTCTCCTCTGGAGTAGACACAGCAGCTATTCAAGATGTTAGACCTCCACATTATGACCACTTCAGAGTTCTGCCTTCTGGTCTAGAAAAGACGGTGGGGAGAAAGTGTTGGCTCCTAGCTCAGTAGGAAGTGGTAAGTTTCCCTAGAACTGACTGGCTCCTTCCCGCAGCAAGCACATGTCACTCACCCGTACTCCTCAGTGATGACCTTTGGTGGCTGCCGGGATGACTTCCTGCTGGTGACGAGATCCGCCCCAGACCAGAGCTCGGGCAAAGGCCACTTTGAAAAGTTGACCTTCCGGATGGCTGCTCCCAAGGTGGGTCTGACAGCCCCTGAAACATTTACCCTGGTCTGGTTCTGAAGAGGTGGGCTTGGAGCCTAGACAGTAAAGTGGGGTTGTGACCGTCTGGCAGAAGGGCCTTGCCCAAAACACCAGGTTTGACCTTGTCTCCTATCAGCACACTAGAGGGCTCTGGAGGAGCTGTGGCTCAGCACTGCTCACAGAGGTGGCGGGACCAGCTTGGGGGTGGCGGAGGGGTCTCACTCTTGTCCAGCTACTGCCAGGCTCTTCGCCTTGCCCTTTTAGTTTTGAGACTTCTTATGCTTTAAGGGATTTGTGCCTACTTAGGAAATGCTGACTAGAAAAAGGACTCTACAGACTCCGAGTCCTAAGATCCTGATTCCCTGGTGTAACTGGAAGCCTGTTATCTAGTCCTAAAGTTGGAATCTGCCAAACCTTTTAATCCCACCCTGCCACAGGAGAGGAGACAGACTCTATCCTCTAAAGATGGCCCCTCCCCTGGCTTAGAGATAACCAGAGTAGCACCTGCTTCTCTCGTGAGGGTTCTGTGCCTCTCAAGGACCCCCAGACCACCAGGTGTCTGTTTCACTGGACTCCTGAACCTCATAGTAAGGATCCGCTGTGGACAACCTGGGTGGGCAAACTGAAGCCCAGGGAGGTTATGGATCCAATCTAAGTCAGTGAGAAAGTCATGATCCAGCCAAGCTAGTTCAGCTTCCCAGTCTGTCTTCTCCTCAGATTGCAGAAGCCACCTTTGTCGTGGCCAGCTACATGAACCACTGCTGCACGGCTGTGAACCCACCCAGCCCCCCACCTGCGGCCTGCCTGTGGGAACTAGATGGACGACAGTTCTTTGCTCCTGTTCCACCAGCTGCCAAGGGCCCGGCACTGCTGTGACTACTTCTCCCTCCCCACCACTGGGTGCCTCTGGAATTAGACCTGTATCCTGGGGTGTGATACTACTGTGATGAGCCTAATTGCACCCCCCAGGTACCCCGAACCCTCGCACGATCTGTCTGTGTATTTTTCAGTGTCCACGCAGCTTTTGTCCTCTATGTGCCTTATAATGTTCCAGAGCCCAACTCCAGACTCAGTGTAAAGCCACTCTCTTTCACAGGAACACTGAGCTCTGGATGCTGCCTGATTCTACACACAGACAGGGACAGTCTGCTGTTCCTGAGGGTGTCAGTGCTGTCAGAGCCGTCTCCACCGATACTCTCAGGAAAGCTAGTTTGTTTTATAATATGTGGTCCTTAATGGGCATTTATACTTGAAATTTTCCCAACATCCCTGAACAGGATAGGACTAAAATTTCTACTTCATCTGAACTGTGACAAAAGCCTTTTTAGAAAACTCTCTAAACAGGACTTTCTTTCCCAGATGGGAAAGGTACTGAAGGCTCATGTTCCCTTCCCCTGCTCATCTGCAGCGCCCCTCCTGGGTTAGCAGCCCCATCTCTGCAGAACAAGGTGCCCTCCTGTGGAGACTAGAGCTGTTTTGCCTCCTTCACACTGGACCCTAAGCCCAACGGGCACACGCTGTTCATCGACAAGGGGTAGGTCCTAACTGACTTCTCCCTGCCGTTTTAATGGCTGGACAGAGTCCAGTGAAGACTGTGCTCACTACTGTATGACGAAGTGGTTGTTACTCGTTTCCCCGTCCTTGGGAAAACAAGCAAATGCACTCAGCTTTTTGCTGCTCTGAAGGCCACCAAAGTTAAGTCAGAAACAAGATTCATTCAGGTTCATACACCTGGATTTTCTCCTCAACACTTCTGGCAAACGTATGCTGGGACTATTTGAGGGCATAAGTGATACCTGTTCCCACCTAGCCTAAGAGCATCAGGTGAAAAGAAACTAAAAGCTTTTGTCACCTTTTGACTTCCTGGTGATACCAATATCTCTGCTTCATCTACCTATTGAGTGCAGATGAGATGGTCTTTGTCTCCACCTACCCCTAGCAGAAAAAAAGACGAAAGAGTTGATTCATACTCTGATTTTTCCAGCATCAGAGACACTGAGTTTTATTTCATAGTTAACCATGTATCAATAAAGTACAGAAGACTATGGGTTTAGCATTAGCAGCCCAGACCAACCTTTAACCCCAACAAGGTGTGTAGCACACACTGCTAAAACGGCAAGGCTGCAGTGCAACTAACCTGCACAGCCCAGCTGCTCAACCTTCCTCTCTCACCCTTTCAGCAGACAAGCAAGATGGAAAAGGCAGCATGTGCTATCTGCCTTTTTAAAATGAACTTGACTTTGTAAGGCTGGCAATTTTTCAGCCATCTACTATTTCTGCTCCTTTCTTTTGGCCCAGAATTTGGGATCTAGCTCAGACACTTCTACCTCAAACAAGTCACATGTACTTCAGGCTCCTGGACAGCCCCTCTAGAACTGGTGTAAAAGACAAGGATCACAGTTCTGGCTTTTCAACATCTTGAGCGTTTCAAAGACGATGAGGATATGGACCCTGGACTTAAAAATAATTAGATTCCAAAGAGAAAGCAAGCACGGAGCTGTGTTCATACTGAATGTGAGGGTCAGGTTATTTCCTCCACCTATTCTTCTTCCCAATCCTGCAAGAATTCTCCCTTAGTTCATTAATTCTGTACAGAAGAACCGGCCTTACGAACAAAGGCTTTTATAGCTTGCTGGTTTGCATGATTTTTAACATGACTGGAAAACAAGTCAAATTTCTATCTAGTCTTTCGTCTCATTTTTCATGGCACAAGAATAATTTAAAACTATTGACAATGCTGAGAAACAGAAGAGTATTAATGTGCTTGACACCCACAACTGAAATTCCATGATCATGTTTGTCAATAAAAAGCAGCTGTCTGTGAACCAGGCAATTACTGTGTATGCTTTGGAAGGAGATTCGTTTATTAAGAGAGTCAGCATAAATTAACCCTGTACATAATCAGGAACTAAGTGGACAGAGACTAGTGTTTTGTAAGACTTTCTTCCTGCTAACCAGTACCCGAAGGTCTTGACTTTTTTCTTCACTTGTATATTGAAGTATGCAGTCAGAGATGTTAACTTTCTCAAGGGATCTGATGTCAGTTTCCCGTGAAATTTGTTTTACAAATTTCAACAAATAGTAAACTGAAATATGCTTAGGAACTTCACAAAGTGCTTTTTGTCAACATTACTTCTGACATATCATTTCTTAAGATCTCCCTTAGTTGGTAAAGTAGGCAAAACCTTCCAAGGGGAACACTCAAATACATAAATCCTTTGCTCAACATCACATGATGAGTTAGGTTTCCAGTCACTGGCTCTATAGCTATTCGATTCACTGCATCCATACTGGTCTCTAGGACTGTGTTCCCCTGGTGGTCTAGAATACAGAAAAAAAAACCAGCCACTATGGCTTAGGAGTCATCTCCTATGGAAGACAATACTGGCCTTCTGTCTTGGGACTCAGGGGCTTGTTGATGTGTCTTTCTGGTGTGCCAGGATCTCCTGGCAGCTCCTGTACACTTCAGTCAGGCAGTCCAGCCGGGGCTTGGCACTCTGAATTCCAAAGGGGAGAAATGCAGGGTCAAGATGAACGTAAGAGAGTGTTGAGTGGTGCTGTCCATGTGCAGCCTCAATCTCTCACCCACAGCAAGGGGTTGAAGTGGCACAGGTATGAGCTCAGAGGGGCAGGAAGTTCTGGCCTCGGAGCAGCTTGTTCGGAGCCCCATGTTAGGAGCCCCAAACTAGGCCCCCAGCCAGCAAAGCTGGAGCAGCTCAGAAGACAGTTTTCTAGTCAGCCAAAATGTCATGGTCTCCAAGATATGGTTTATACATACAATCAAGAAAGATAAAGCAGCTGTCAAGAAAGATAAACTTACACCATTTGCAGCAACATGGATGGAGCTGGAAAGGATCGTGCTCAGTGAAATAAGTCAGAAGGAAAAAGAAAAATATCAGATGGTTTCACTTATAAGAGAAATATACGGAAACGATACAAGAGGTCAGGAGAAAAAAAGAAACGAACAGGCAAACTCTAAATAGGAGACTTTCATCAGGGGATGGGGAGGGAAAGTGATCAAAATGGGAGGGAAGAGCGCAAGTGTCTATGGTGACAGTTCACAGGTGTCTTGGTAGTGGGAATTTTATGGGGACAACATCTTGAGGAGAAACCAAACATTGTACAAAATGAACAAGAATGTAAAAATACATAAATTAAAAAAAAATTACGATGTCCATCAAAGAGCAAGCACAAGGAATAACAAGGCCAGACCCTCCCAGGAAGTATCACAAGCTAAGGAACAGTCCCAGAAACAGAAGGGCAGTTTATTAAGTAAGTTTGGAAAATTTTTAAACAGCGACATGTAATACAACCAAAAGTAAAGGAAAAGCCACAGAATAGGAAAAATATATGTGGAGAGCATATCTAATAAAACAATACTACCCAAAATATGTAAATTGTTACAAATGCATAATCAGTAGACTATGACTAGTCAAAGGAGACCATTTAACACAAGAGGAAATTCTGATAGGTAACAGAAGGATGAAAATATAAGTTAAAGAGCTCCAAACTGAGTAACTTTAAAGCACTTTTACCTACATATTAAACTAACTGAGCTAAATGTATAAGCCAAGACTTTAAAAAGAAAATACAATTCCCAAAAGTGGTATAATCTTGGAAGTCAAATTTCAAGCACTGTAAAAAAAAATCTATAAAATTATTCATAATCATTCAAAATTTAATTCTTAATAATGAAAAAAACTATTTTATCTTAGCTGCTGATATTTTTAATCCTTTGTGAAAAAAGAAAGGCAGTGATGGAGGATTAACTACATATATACATTATATACCTGTAATTTATTAATCTTTGTGAGTTTTTAAAAGGCCAAAACAAAAAATAAACTGATAGTTGTATTTGATACTCAATATGATATAAAGTAGATGCATGAAAACATACATCTTAGATTTTAAAAGCAATACACAAAATAATGTATAACAATTCAGTGTAGGTCAATAATACCCATTAAGATCACACAATGGAGGGCTGATAGTAAAACAGACAAATGCTAATTTAAAGGCAGAAGTTGCTATAGAGTTGATATTTTTCTCTAAAATTTGTATAATTCATATTTCTGAAAACTTTTATCTGCCTCAAAAGGAACTTCTAAAATAAATAAATATTTTCACTAAAAATAGTTGTCAAGTATCCTTGAATAAACTTGACAAAAGTTTACATTCCTACTGAAAACAGTACCAATGGAAATGCAGAAAGGGGAGGGAAGGGGAGGATTCCTTTGAAGAAACTTACATGAAGTGTGTGCTCACCTGGAAAACAGGTACTACTTGGGATATTGCATGTGGTTCCTTCGGGTCCTTCAATAAAATGCAGAGGTAGTAAATTACCTTTTGCTGTAAGAAAATAAACCAAAGAGCAGAGATTAAGTGAAACTCCTTGTTTTCTTTTTCTCCAAACTTGTTCATAAATGGTTATCTAAGTCATAAACCACTTGGTAAACTTTTGAAATGAGGAAGAAATATAGATTCTTATCCTTTAAATAAAAACAAAACAACCAAAGATTATTTTAAAGATGGGCTGCAAAATAAAGCTGGAATACAATCCATCAAGTCTACCTCTAGTTGACTACCCCAAAAATACAAAAAAATCCTAATTCGAAGGGGAATATGCACTCCTATTTCACTGCAGCACTATTTACAACAGCAAAGCTATGCAAAACACTGAAGTGCCCACGGAGAGATAAGTGGATCAAGAAGATGAGGTATATTTCACAAGGGATGACTCCTCAGCTATTAAAAAATAAAACCACAGCCCTCCCTGGTGGCGCAGAGGGTTAGAGCACACCACTAAGAAGCTAAAGCCACTTCCGCATGAGTTCGATTCCCACCTGCCCCGGAGGTGACCACATGGTGTGGCAGACCTCTCCTGACCTGCCCGCTGCTCCCCTCAGCAGTGTACTTCGTCAATCTGCCTGTTCTGCTCCCTGCTATGTCTATGTCTCTGGTGAATCCTCTCACCCTCTGCATCTCTGGCCTGTACCCCAGTTCTGTATGAATAAAATAAATAAATCTTAAAATAAATAAATAAATAAAATAAAACCAAAAACTCTTGCCACTTGTGGCAACATGGATGGAACTGGAAGAGATTATATTAAGCAAAGTAAGTCAGAGGGAGAAAGACAAATACTGGATGGTGTCACTTTTATGTGGAATATGGACTAAGAAACAAACCAAAGAGTCAGATAAAACCAAACCAGTAAGAAACCCTAGAAATCCAACTGTAGCGCTGAGGCTACCAGAGGGGGTTGGGGAAGAGAGAGAACACAGTGAGGAGGAAGTAGAATGGACTATCATGGAGAACTATGGGTACCTTGGGAGTGTCCGGGGACATACACCTGAAGCAGTGTAATCCTATACCTCTGAATCACACCTAGTCTGCAAACGGTATTACCTCAATAAAATCTTTTTAAAAAAAAAACTGAAATGCTGATTTCCTACCCTTGAAAAGCTGCTGTATCTCATTCAAAATAAAGGGATGTGTCCTCAAAATTTCATTTTATGGCTTACAGATATTCCAGCTATAAAGGAAACAGATATGCCAGCCAAAAGGAAACACTAGAAGTACTGAAACAGTCTTTTTATGTAACATTAGATACTAAAGTTTTACTAAGAGTTTAGATCCAGACACAACAGAGAGTTAGTTACCTGCTCCAGCGAGATCTGTAATGCTTATTACCTAAATACTTACCATGTAAATAGCCTCATTGATGACAACATCCTTCACCTTGCTCATCTCAATGAAGGTGGTACTTTCTTTACCAGATGAATAGGAAGAAGTCATCTGGATGCCAAGGGAATCAATGATTAGCAGAGTCTCTTGATCAATTTTCACAAAATGGAGGTAACCAAGTAGGCCTAAAAGAGTGATGAAGATGGCAGCAGAGAGGATCATGCTGTTCTGAAGAGAAAGCCAGACATAGGCAGTAAGATTACCAAGTGGTCCTCCGCAGATATGTGCTGTTTAATATAAGTTAACTATGGCAATGTGGGGAAAAGCATATTTTGTTGTGCTTTCAGTTGAACAGATGGAAGGTACATGCATGGAAAAAGAGGAGATCCCTTTTGTTTGGGCTCTATAATGCTATGAGAATAGAGCGCAAATAGACTGGTCTAGGGAGGACGCTTCTATCAGCAAAGTACCCATCACCAGTCTCAGATGTTTCTTCCAAAATTACCACTGAAGGATTCAGACCATTATCTCCCTTGCCCCCTCATAGAACATACAGTGCAAAATCACAGATTAAGCAATTATAAAGTACTAAGCACAGCGTAGCATAAACTACTCACTATCCTTTCAGGGAGCAGAATAGTTTGGTGTGAATCATGACTGTCCCCACTACTGCAGTGACTGGTTCAGAAATGGGTACAGGGGGCCTCCGTGGTGGCCCAAGAGGTTAAGTCTCAGCGCTGTGAAGCTACTGTAGCATGAGTTCAATCCCCAGCTAAGGAAGTAACCCACATTGCACAGCAGATCTCTCCTGTTTCACCCCCTTCTCCCCTCAGCAATGTATTTCAGTCAATCTGCTCCCCACTCTGTCTCTGATGAATCCTCTCACCCCCTCCTCCTCACACCTCTGCCTACACCCCAGTTCTCATATGCATAAATAAATCTTTACCAAAAAAAAAAAAGGGCACAAGAAACAATTCTAGCCAATGACACAGGAGAGGTAGTCTCCCCTGGAAAGGCGTCTAGAAAACATAAGTCCATTTTAAAAAGGTATGTAAGGAAGAAATGGCATTTAATAAATATGTTTCCCCTCCTTACATAACCATATGGCCAGCATGCAAGCTAGTATTAAAATTAAATCTTGGCGGGGAAGGTAAAGGAAAGGACTATTCTGGCTACTTACCCATTATTTCAACAGCCTTAAGATACAATTTGGTACAAATTAGGGCAGTTCTAATTTAGCACATATCTATGCTAAATGACCTTGCTCTGAAATACACACTCTGATGGCCAGGGGAAAGGAAAAAAAAAAAAAAAAGCTAATGGATGCTAATGGAAACAATACCTAACTTAAATAAATAGACAATACTTCTGTACTTAGCTCTGTTCAGATCACTCTTGGAACAAACATAATTCATAGCACAACATATGAAGCCAGAACTGATCCTGCTGACAGCAAAAGGGCAATTCCTTTTATTTGATAGTTGTCACAAAGCTACTGCATGCTACCCTCACTGAGAAGTTAGTATGGCAGATGGCCCACGTTTTAGAAATGTGAAAACTAAGTCTTGGAGAACATAGCAGTGAGCCTAGAAGTCACGCATCGCATAATTATTTAGAGGTCCTAAAGTAAGCAAAGGGGTTACAAAGGGTGTTAGCTTTTAAGTAGTTACACATGCTGCGCACACACACACATTATGGAGGTAAAGAGTTTTCAAAGCTATAAAGACTGTTACTAGTGATACTTCTGAGGAGTGGAAATGATGAATGAGGCCGATCGCTGAACAGGATTCTGAACTAAATTAAATTACTACGAGCGGGTACTACAAAGAGCCCCTGGAAGTTCAAGTTCAGGCTGCAGCGCAAGGGCAGGATATATGCTGGGTGGAACCACAATGCTGAGCAGCGTGATCTGAGAGAGGGATGAGGAACTGAGGCACACTTCCATCAAAGTAACGAGAAGAGCTGTCCAGCAGCAGAAGGGCGTCCCCAGAACTAGCGAGGTGCCCCTCTCCTGTCCAAGGTCTGGAGGAGGGTCTGTCAAGAGACTGGTTTCCACCCCAAGACCCTAAAGACCCTTCCAAACCCTAGCACGCAGCTCCGAGCGCGGCCTCTACCTCGCAGAGCGTGAAGAGTCCGTAGGCCACTAGCCACACGGTGCAGGTGACAGTGGTGAGCGATCGCAGCGAAAGCCGGGGGCAGCTGACGCAGAACTCCCGGCAGTACGGGGAGTAGTAGCGGCGATGCAAGGTCAGGGGGCCGCCACAGATATCAAAGAAGCTCTGCTCGTCCTCCATTGCCGGCTCGCCCCCATCCGGCCGGGCCGCGTCGCTCTAGCCCGCCCGCCGCGTCCTCTCGCCGGCTCTGCGCCTACTTCCGGAGAAAGGTGCAAGTCCCGCCCACCTCCAGCCCCGCGCAGTCGCAGTTCCGCGCCGCCGGCTGTGGCGCCATCTTTGAAGATTTTCGCGCCCAGACTCCGACGATGTACAATGATTGTCAACCCCAGAGATTCGCAGGGGTCCAGCAACTCAGTGGGCAGATTAAAATGTGCTTTCTCTCGGCAAAGTGAGTTTTATTTGTAAGCCAGAGTGCACCCCAAGGAGACAGTCTACAGGTACTCATTTATTCCACTCATCCATCCATGCATTCATTTCCATGTTTTAGATTCTAAGGATACCAGAGTTTATATCGATGTTACCTGCCTCCAAAAATATTCTTCCTAGTAGAAGAAACTAGAAACAGTTTCAGAGAAATCCGTTGGTAATAATATGATGGCCGGCAAGGGGTCCCTTGGGGGCATTCACAAGAGCCCAGTGCCAGACTAGTCAGAGCTGTGAAGCAGGAGTTTGCCTGGAAGGACGACCTGGAGAGGCAGTGCTTCCAAGTCCGGGTCCTGGGTTGGGTTTTTAGAGGAATCAAGAGGTCTGAGGGTCAGATGCGTAGGGAATGCAGTATAGAATTGGCGAGGAGCGTAGGTCAGGCCTAGAAGGGTCTTGGAAGGCCTGGTAACGAATTTAAATCTCTCTGCCTGGCACTTCTGTCTCCCAGACTTTTGCATGGTGCCATGAGGAGACAGACAAGAACTTGTTATTTAATATCAATGGAAACACATCATTAAAACACATTTTAAGATAGTTTTATATCTTTTAATTCAGCTGGTTTTCTTTGAAATCCTTTGTATTTTTTTTTTAATTCTTTTTAAAGCATTGTGATTTAAAGAGAATCTGTTGTACTAAAGAGGTTAAGACTCTGTACATGTTCAAAAGTTGCTGGGACACAGCAAGGAAAAGATATCTAAAAGTACTTAATTTCTTATGTTAAAATATGAGAGATAAATTACACAGGAGAAGTGTTTATTAGCCATAAGTCTAGTAATTGTTACCTATGTTATCCACAGTTGCCATTGATTCGGCTACACTGGAGAGTTTCTGTGATCTTGGACTCAGTTCTTTGCTAGCACACTTCACAGAGCTCAGGGAAATACTTAAGTTTTCTAGTTTATTAAAGACATGGATATGTAGAGTGAGATATGAGAGTCAGAAGCACAGGAGTTTCTGTGCTTGGAGTTGGGGTACATTACCTTCCAGGTACACGCGGATATGTTCGCCAACCTGGCAGCTCTCCAAACCCTATGGGGGGGTTGGAGGGTTTTTTTAAATAATATAATAGTTTATTTTTACATCATTTTGTGCCTTTTTCCATCTCAGTTGCAATCCCCATGATGGGAGTGGGCTTCCTATCACCAAATCACCCGTTTGTCATCACCATAGTCCAGTGTATTTCCCTCCCCCCACTGTTTTTGACCCCATTCCCCAGTCCACCCCCATAAAATGTCTCTGGTATATAGCTGTTCATTATTATTATTATTATTTTCTCACCTGGTCCATTTTACTCCTGATATGAGTAAAACTGTTACAGGGTAGCCCAGAGTGGACTGGGCGGCCTGTATGTGGGGCCTTAACTGCAGCACTCACAATTCAGTTATACTGCAGGTACACACAAAAGGGTCTATTTACAAAAGGGGGAAAAGAATAGGAAACAACCCAGGGAAAGAGAGCAGGATACAAAGTAACTGGAATACCTTAGGGCTAGGCTGACTGAACACACCGAGTCACATGGTCCAGAGAGCTACTCCCAGAGTGAGAAAGCAAGAGATGCAATCCCGCCCCCAAATGTCCCAGAATTCCTGCTAGCTCTGCCCTTGGGTCCTCACAGTTCTCTCCCTGGTACTGCAGGGAGTTGTAGTTTCCAATCACTGGAGTAGGGGGTAGGGTCCAGAAAGCTGGAGTAGGGGGTGGAGTCCATAAGACTCTGTAGAGTTCCTTTAGGACATCCTTCCCCTTAACAATTCCCTTTTGATTTCATACCACCATATCTATGGTGGCACAGATCACAGGGGGTAGTCTTCATAGACAGTCTCCGTAACACTTCCAGTCTTTGTAGGGTTTCCAGCATATGCATAAGAAGCAGCAGTCACCAGTAGTGTTTATGTATGCCCAGGATGATGATCATTACTGTAAAATAGTCCATCATATAGGTGAAGAGAAAAAAATGTTCTGATATATGTATATCAAAATAACAGTAACAAGCAAAAATCCTCAAAAACTGGTTTAACGTCTGTAAAAACAAGTTCTCTCAACCGTGATTCCTACTTAATCTAATAATGTGTAACATATTTACAAATTCAAGCAGGTTTCCACAGGTGCTTCCCTGTCAACATCTTCAGCACCCAGTTCAGGGTCTCTGAAGTTCAAAGACAACCAGGGACCACAGTGCAGTGCTGTGTTGCTCCTGGGTCCCTAGCCAGTCTGCCTCCTCCTGTCTTCCTTCCAGAATCTTCTTATGTTTGTTATCTGTAAAATGTCCAAGGAGTTTAGCTGTTCTTAGGAAGGATAGGGGAACATGTCAATGCCATCTTTCAAAAGTGGAATTTTTCTCATCTATTAAATTAGTTGTTGTTGAGGAGTTATTATTGCATGAGGTATTATGAATGGTAATTTGTGCAGTAAAATTTTTAGCACAGGCCCTCCCTAGTGGTGCAGTAGGTTGGACCCCTGCACTATAAAGCCAAGCCAAACCATCACTGCTTCAGTGCAAGTTTGATCCCCGCCCAGAAGTGACCCACATGGTCCAGCAGACCTCTCCTGTCTTGTCCGCTGTTCCCCTCAATCTGCCTGTTCTGCTCCCCACTCTGTTTCTGGCGAACCCTCTTGCCAAACCCTGCACCTCTGCCCTGTACCAGAAGTACAGGTCTGTATGAATTTTTAAAAAAATCAGTGTGTGCCTTACCCTTTCATACTGATGTCTTTTGATGCACAAAGCTTTAACTTCAATGAGTCGAATATAGTCATCTTTTATGGTTAGTACTATTTTATGTCCTGTTTAAGAAGCTTGGCTGTCTGCTTTAAATTCATGAAAATATTTGATTCCCTTTTTACCTATAAGCTTTAAAAAAAACTTTTTTATATTTAAGCTTCAAATCCATTTTTTAAATTTATTTATGCATACGAGAACTGGGGTGCAGGCCAAAGGTGTGGTGGAGAGGAGTGAGAGGATTCACCAGAGACAGTGGGGAGCAGAACAGGCAGATCGATTGAATACACTGCTAGGCCCTCCCTGGTAGCGCAGCGGGTTAAAGCACAGCACTGAGAATCTAAAGCCACTTCTGCATGAGTTGGATCCCCGCCTGCCCCAGAGGAGCTCCACATGGCGTGGCAGACCTCTCCTGACCCGCCTGCTGCTCCCCTCAGCAGTGTACTTCCTCCATCCGCCTGTTCTGCTCCCCGCTCTGTCTCTGGTGAATCCTCTCACCCTCCGCATCTCTGGCCTGTACCCCAGTTCTGTATGAATGAATAAATAAATCTTTAAAAAAAAAAAAAAAGAAAAGAAATACAATGCTAAGGGGAGCATCGGGAGAGACAGGAGAGGTCTGCTGCACCATGCCAGTCAGCTCCCTGACTGGGGGATTGAACTCTTGCTGCTGTGGCTGGCAATAGCTCGTTTTTAACCCCTGTGCCACCAGGAAAACCCCTTTGAAATCCATTTTTTTTTTTAAGGTTTATTTATGCATACAGAACTGGAGTATAGGCCAGAAGTGTAGTTTGAATTATTTTTTAAATGAGGTAAGGGGTCAAGGTCAAGGTTTTCCTTTTTTTCTCCCAGCACAATTATTTGGGTCCTTTGTTTTAATATTTTTATTGTTGAAATGGTAACAGAAAAAATAAATTAGTGGGAAAATCACACACAAGCCTTTCAATTTTACATTTTACTTTTCCAGCACTGTCTCTTAGTTTTTTCATTACAGTTTTTAAATTATTGCAGTCATGTTGTATATACCATTTTGGAATGTTATTTGAGCAAAAATCAATTAGAATGGGACAGCACCACACCAGAAATTAATTAGAGCGTACACCACCACTAAGAGCCAGGGAAAAAACCTTTATAGCGAGGAGACAAAAAGTAAAGCAAGGGGATTATTTGACTGACCATAGCTTAAGATTGCATCGCATGGGGAAGACTACCTGGCCCTTGGGGTTCCTGTCCTTAGGTTTGTTTGTTTGTTTTCTTTTTAACCTTGAAGCATTTACAGGCTTAGGTTTTATTTTGCTCTTATAGACAGCTAAGATAGAACCTCCTCAGTCTCATGGCTTCCTTGTTTAATGATTTAACAGTAGTTAAAAATTAATATTTTGGCTAACATTTTCAATACTTCTACAGATTTTTTTTTTAAAGATTTGTTCTAAAACTGTTACAGGGTAGCCCAGAGTGGACTGGGCGG
>NW_004567114.1:26183606-26197335 GCF_000260355.1 Condylura cristata | reverse complement strand
GCAGAACAGGCAGATCGACGAAGTACACTGCTGAGGGGAGCAGCGGGCGGGTCAGGAGAGGTCTGCCGCGCCATGTGGTCACCTCCGGGACAGGCGGAAATCGAACTCATGCAGAAGTGGCTTTAGCTTTTCAGTGCTGCACCACGAGGGAGGACTTCAGAATATATTTTTTAACAAGATCCTCAGATGATTTGTTTGTACATTAAAATCTGAGGAGCACTGAAAGAATATAATTTTTAATACTGATTTTTATTTATGCATACAAGAGCTGGGGTGTAGGCCACAGGTGCAGTGGGGGTGGATGAGAGGATTCAGAGGCAGAGAGGGGAGCAGAACAGGTGGATCCATCGAAACACACTGCTGAGCAGAGGAGCAGGTGAGACAGGAGAGGTCTGCTGTGCCATGTGGGTCCCTAGTGGGGGATGGAAGTGGGCTGCAGTACAGCTTCACAGCTGTGACAGCTTCACAGCTTCACAATGAGACCTAACCCTTAGCCCCACCATGGAGACCTCCTAGTAATGAATTCTTTACTCTAACTGTATATTGGAACTATCTGGGGGCACTTTAAACACCTCTAATGCTTGGGTCCATCCCAAATAATTAAATAAGAATGGGTGGGCTGCTGTTAGGGAAGTGGACCTGAGCATTTCTAAAAAGTTCCCTAGGCTATTTTTGACAGTTGCCATGGCTGGCTGGGAACTGTTTTGAGAAAATCTTTTCCTCGGCCATGTTAGGTTCAAATGGTTAAAGGTCAGTGAATTAACTGACAGTAGACAGTTTAACAGGAGAAAAGGGCATTGCCTAGTAAGAATAACCTTAACAAAAGCAAAAAGGGAGGGAGGAGGACAGGGAGTTCAAATTATGGATATTTCTATTGGACTTTTTGAAGCTAATAGGCAACTGAATTCACATTATCTGGTGCTAAAGTTCAGTTGAAGCTAATGGGCAACTGAATTCGCACTTTCTGGTGCTAAAGTTCAGCCTTTATAATCAAGGAACAGGGCAAATGCCAGCTAATAGTTGTATTTTCAGGAGGGTCTGTTTAAATTCTTTCTTCCTTCCTCACTCCCTTTTTGTGGCTGCTGATCAGATATTTTCACTTTAAAATAATTCTCATATACTTTGATGGGCTAACAATCTCTTTAGAACTCTTAATCTAATATCACCATTCTCCTTATCCATATTTAAAATCTTTACCCTTTCCTCTAGCACTCCCTTATCTAGAGCTAAATAGCATCTCTATCTATTAACTATTGCACTAGTTGGTACAATTCTCCCTCTACCTCATTACCCTATTATATTATCATATGTCAGTACAGCAGGTCTTTGAATAAGGTCCTTTCCTTCAACATCATTTCATTACAATACTAATGAAGAAAGAGAAATCCCAGTCTACGTTCAACAAAATGATGTTAAACAAAGGCCTGCTTTTAGTGTGTATCATTTCATTTCAGCTGGAGGTGCAGGGGGTGGGTGAGAAGATTCAGAGACAGAGTGCTAAGGGGTGAAGCAGGTGAGACAGGAGAGGTCTGCTGCACCATATGGCCAGCTCCCTGGCCTGGGATTGAACTCAGGCCATAGTGGTGACAGCACTTAACCCCTAAGCCATCAGGGAGGCCTGTTGTATATAATTTCACTAGAGGCTGGAGTCTCTAAGAACCTATTGACAAGGTTAAGTGAGCACTTATTGTATCTACAGATCTCTCTCCAGGAGAGGGTAGGCTGTTTGTCACTGTATCCCTAATTCTTATAATTTTCTCTAAATAAACAGTGATAACTCAAATATTGACTCTTTAGCTTCATATCCATCACTCACATTCATCCCTCTTACCTGAAATCGCTATTATCATAGGTTCAGTTTGAAGGCTAAGTCCATAAAATCTTCCCTGTCCCATGTAAGCGTGGTAACTTCATCCTCCCAACTTTTATAAGATAAAGATCCTTGCCTTCTCTTGATTTATATATACAATACAAATTATTCAACACTCTTGTACCAGGCCTGCTCTCAAGGAAAGTTGACACAAGCTATGCAACTTCTGTTGACTGACAAAATTCCAGGCAGATAGGAAACGCTCTGAAAAATTGGAGTTTCCATTGCTGACTTATGTTATGACCTCCCTTTTTTGTATAATCATAATATCAAAAATATTATAGCAACATCAGTTTGTAACTGGATTGCCTTAGCTCTAAATTGGCTACCTGGCCCTGGCAAAGTACAAACTGAGCTGCTCCAGGGCAGGAAATTCCTTTGACTGAAGCCAAAAGGCAAACTCCTGGAGAGATAAGATCCCTGAGCATCAAGACTCCTGGAAAGCTTCCTTGGTCTTTTGAAACAAAAAGCGAATCTTAGATAACTCCCAGGGCCTAAGGACCCATGGACAATTTCCTAATATTATCAACACAGATTTTGTTTAATGCATAACTATGTGACTTCCTCTTAATTTACTCTTTTCCTAAAATAATCACTAACTACTCTTTGCTAGTCTTAATTAACCTTTTTCTAAAACAAACACTAGCTACTCTCTGCTAACCTTAAGTTAGCCGTTAGCTTTTCTTTCAACTATCACTGACGACGCTGCTAACACAATTTATTCCTTCCTTAGGACTCCTAAATTCCTTGCTAACAGCTCATCCTTTCCCAGACCCTCATCCTTTGAAGTCATAGTTAAACATCCATATACATGAAAGTTATCACAAAGATGTATAGTATAGTATGCCATAAATTAGCAGGAAGAGGATGCATTGTTCCCCTCTTCCTTTAGAACTTTTATGCTGGTTTCTTAACTTACCTGATGCATTATTGTAACTAAATCTTGCTAAACAGTATAAATAAAGACCTGCAAAAAGATGAGCAGGAAAACTTGCACCCAACTCCGACTCCTGTGTCTTCCTCATGCCTGCTCTCCTTTTTCCCCTTTTAGGAATCTCTGCTCACCAACACCGCTCCCACCTTTGGACCCTGCCTGTTTTGCCCCCCAATAATCCGTGATCGGGGCCGGTCCCTGACAGAAAGTCTTGTAAATAAGCTCTTGTCATTTAGAATATTAAGTGAAACTTTGGCAGGTAGTTAAAGCTTTGATCGGACTTGACTTTGAATCCTACTTTTGAACATCTGCTATACAACCTTGAAAAAATTAGGCTTTCCAGGGCCCTCCCTGGTGGCGCAGCAGGTTGGAGCACTGCACTGGGAAGCTTAGGCCACTTCCGCATGGGTTCGATCCCCTCCTGACCCAAGGACATCCACATGGTGTGGATCTCTCCTGGCGCCCACTGCTCCCTTCAACAGTTTACTTCGTTGATCTGCCTGTTCTGCACCCGGCTCTGTCTCTGATGAATCCTCTCACCCTCTGCATCTCTGGTCTGTGCCCCAGTTCTGTATGAATAAACAAATAAATCTTTAAAAAACAAAACAAAAAAAAATTAGGCTTTCCAAACCATGGTTACCCTATCTTTTTTATTGTTGTTGTTGAGATGTAATTGACATTATTTTAATTTCAATTGTACAATAGTCATATATTAAATAGAAAAAATAATGCCTTGTGATGAGAGTTAAATAACATGTATCAAGCATTTAGCATTAATAATGTTAGTGGCAGACCCCCCCTGATTGTGGAACAGGTTAAAGTGCAGCACTGCAAGTGTTGATCTGCAGCCACTTCAGTGTGAGTTCAATCCCCAGCCCCGGTGGCACGGCAGACCTCTCCTGACCTGCCCACTGCCCTCCTCAGCAGTGTATTTTGTCAATCTGCCTGTTCTGCTTCCCATTCTTTCTCTGGTGAATCCTCTCACTACTCCTGCACCTCTGGCCTGCACTCCCGTTCTGTATGCACAAATAAACCTTTTTAAAAAATAAATGTTAATGAGCATGTCTAACTCAACTTTGAAGGATCTTGAAAGCTTCCCAGAGTGACTTTGAAACTTGAAGGATGAGAAGTTAAGTGATTGGCAGGAGGGAGAGAGGGTGGGGAAGGAAAGTCCCAAGTAGAAAGGTCGGTACAAAGGGCTTCAGACTTGTTTTCAGTTTAGAACATGAACAAAGGACAGAGTATGTCTTTGCAGTCTCGGCCTCCATTGACACTAAAACAGATAGATAGCTGTATCTGTACTTGGACCTAGAAGGCAGCCATCTTTTCACATCCCCACATGCATAGCAAGTGCCCTCTGAGGTGGGAGAGGGGTTAGAGAGTATGTGAGGGACTCACAAGACTGCCTCCACCAGACTGCAGGTTTATTCTTTATTCACTTATTCTTGTACCTCTGCCATATATCCTTTCCTCTATCTAGCCTTCTTGCTGCCCCAGGAATCCTCCATTGCATGGTAACAAGACTATATGGAATACTTTATAGACTTCCTCTTCAGCTTTCTGAACTTATCTATAGCCTAAGGTTATTTTGTTAATGACCCCAGCCTGGGATCTAAGAACAAGAAAGAAGGGACCACATTTTCCCAACTCCCAAATGCAGACTCAGATCATTAGTTTTTCTTCTATTGCGTAAAAAATTCTTCCTCTAAAGTTCACACTCTTCAATATGGCACGTGAGATTTAATCCCAGCCCACCAACCTACCCAATTCAATACACCCCTCTGTTGCACAGATTCAGGGTAAAGCTGTTCTTGCTCTTCTGACCCACAAGCATGGTTCAATCTTTGGGTTTTTCATCTTGCTGTACCTGAAAGCTTGGAATACTCTTCTTCCAGAACTTGTTATGACCAACTCCTTCCCATGATTCAGGTTTCTGACTCAAATGTCAGTTTGACGAGGCCTCCTGGCTGTCTAAGATAGCACCTCTCCTTCCATTATTTTCTGCTGATTTTCTCTATAACTTTTACTATTACCTGACATTATGTATTGTTTAAAGATTTATTTATTCATACAAGAACTGGATTACAGGCAAGAGGTGAAAGGGGTGAGAGGATTCACTAGAGAGCAGAAGAGGCAGATGTACTGAAATACACTGCAGAGGGGGGCAGCAGGCTGGTCAGGAGAGGTCTGCTGTGCCATATAGGTCAGCTCCCTGGCAGGGGATCGAACTGTGTTGCAGTGGCTACAGATAGCTTCATAGAGCTAAGACTTCAGGAACCCTTATGCCACCTGCGAGGCCCTATTATTTGAAATCATTTAGAGTGTAAGTATTGGGAATGATGAGATGCTATGTCTTCATGTCTGTCACTAACACATACAACTGTTTTGCACACAGTAGGTGCTATGCAAATATTGGCAATAAATGATACTTTTTTGTTTTTTTATAAAGCTTTATTTATTTATGCATACAAGAACTGGGATACAGGCCAGAAGCGAGAGGGGTGAGAATATTCACCAGAAACAGAATAGGGAGCAGAACAGGAAAATTGACTGAAATACACTGCTGGGGGAGCAGATCTGCTGCATCATGTGGGTTACCTCCCTGGCTGGGGAATCAGATTCATCCTGTAGTGGCTGTAGACAGCTTTATAGTGCTGCACTTTAACCCATTTTGCCATCAGGGAGGGCCCTAAATAATATATATATATATTTTTTTAAATGAAATTTTAGGGTCTAAGAACTGTAGTTAGTGAGTTCTGCCCATTTGTATGGAAAAGCAGAAATCCAGAAAGAAATCTCTGGGAGTTTTCATAGAGTAATAGAGCCATAGACCAACTTGAATAAGGACTTAATGAGAATCTGCAAAGTTTATTTATCATTTACCAAGTTTACTCTCTGTGCCAAGCACTGTACTCAGGAACAAGAGAGGGTGGGAATAAAACAAGATTATTCTATTCTGAGTTCTCTTACATCTGCAGTAAAAAGTGTTTTTCTGGAAATACTTTTAGTGACTTGCAAGGCTCTACTGTCAATTTTTCAGGAATTTTCCGAACCAGTTGTTAAATATCATTAAAATTCAAGTTATGTAAACATACATGTTATATTAAAAAGATAATATACACTTACAGCTTCCCATTGCCTAATATTTTTACTATAGGTTACTGTTACTATGTACTATAATGGAAATATTATATAATGAGCATATTTTTCCCAGCTGCATGTTCATAACAATGGTAGCTTGAAATCAGCTGTGGGGGAGAGTTTACACCATGGAAATTGGCAAACACCATAATTAGTTCTTAACTACTTATAACCCCTCAACCTTATGCCCCCCACAAACACGGAACAACCTGTTAAGGATAGAGTATGTGTTGTCTGCCACTGATTTAAAGAACCCCTAGGACCATCAATAAAGGGAGTCCAGGTTTCTGCATGTCACTGTCATCTGGAGTCACACAGCTCTGCCACTTACAAGATATATGACTTTACTTCTCTGGTTCCTACTTTTTAGGGCTGAAATTCTTAGAACTTTTGCTGTGTTATTAATAGCTATTACTATTAAAACTCTAAATTGCTTTAGACTCGTTAGAAATAGTAGAGATGTCTTTATTGATTGTATTTTAATAATCAATTCTTTCATTATTCAGGTAAAAATTGCAAACATCTGGAAGGTAAATTGTTTTGTAAATCCTAACCTCATCCACAATACCTACGATCGTTTTTTATAGCTATGCCGGGTCCAGAGAGGTCTAATCTATATTTGATCTCCTAGCTTTGGAAGCCCAAAGGTGGAGTAAGCATGTTTACTGGACCTTGAGCAGAGGGATGGGGGCTTGGCCTTGGCAGGGTGCGCAGGCGTCGGCCTGGCCCAGCCCAGCCAGCCCTACGGGTAGAGCTGGCGTCTGCGGGGTGAGCATTCCCGTGAACAGACTCGCGAACGCCGATTCCGTGTGTCGCTACGGGTGTTCCACCGAGGCTTCCCAGCGAGTGGGACACACCTGTCTTTTACCGGCTTCCTATTGGTCTGACCCTGGTACTGGCCTTATAGCGTCAGCTGCAGGGCTGGTCACAGGCGGGAGAGCCCGACCTAGAAGTGTGACGTCAGCGAATGGGTGCCCAGGCTGAGGAGCCGCGGGCGGAGCCTGTAGGAAGGTGTGCGGGGGGCTGCTTGGGGGACCGGCGGGCGGGGCCGGGAGGTTGTGACGTCACGGGTGGGCGGGGCACCTCGCAAGCTGGTAGGTAAGCGGGCTGGCCAGAGGCGGCGCTCGTTTAAGGCGGCAAGCCGCACGGAGCCGTCTTGCTTAGTCTGCATCCCGCGCTACCCATCATGTCTCTGAGAAGCAACCTTTCTCGTCTCCTCCGGACGCAAGTGCATCCTGCCCTGAAAAAGTCCATTCACTCCGTCGCTGTGATCGGAGCCCCATTCTCACAGGGCCAGGTGAGAACTGAGACCTCGCACTGTGGGGCAGGCAGCATGCAGGTAACCCGGAGAAAGCGGGGATAGGGTGGAAGGGTCGAGGAGGCGAGGAGAGGATGGCGAAGCGAAGAGGGGACACGTTGGTGCTTTCTGCGATTGGTCACCAGGAGAGCACGTGGATTTGCCCCGCTAGAAGACGGGGAAAGTGGGAAGAGATGGACTCTCTGGGCGGCGGGCAGGGGGCAGCGAGCTGGCGGATTTCTGCGGTCTTCCCAGAAGGAACGAGAAAGTAATGGGTTCAGCTTGGGTGAGGAAGGGGATGGTGGAGAAGGAATCGACCAGAACCACCGAGGGAAAATTGAGCCAGAGGTTAAAGAGACCTACCGAGGATCTAAAGCTCCTGGATCCATTCTCAGAACACTTAATGGAAAGGAAACTGGAGCTGGCTTCTCTAGCCGACGGGAGGGGCTGTTTTGTTCTCTTTCAATGAAAGAAACCTGCAGAGAGCTTACTGGCGGAGAAGCCCCTCTGGCCCCGGGAATCGGCTGCACGTACACCCAACCATCCGATCCTGACCTAGCTCGACCCCTTTCCATGCAGGGGCTCGGAAGATTGGTTTGGTTCCAGTGATTCCCCCCCCCCCTTCCCTGCAAGTGTTTGAAATGAGCGGACCCAGGTGAAAAATAACAAAAAGGTGATGGCCATCACAGATTTTCAGCGAGCTCTGTTGGCAATTGAGTGAGTGTAGTACAGCAGATTTCTGTATTTTTGTGAATTAAAGTGACCTTTTCCAATCACCCTTCATCACATCTAACTATGTAATTTATTATGTGACAGAAAAGAAAAGGAGTTGAATATGGTCCAGCCGCTGTAAGAGAAGCTGGTTTGATGAAAAGGCTCTCCAACTTAGGTAAGTGGCTGTATTTTAAATGCTTGTGAGGGCTGGTAACAAACCAGTTGAGTCTTATCCCCAGCTACACAATGCAGCTGGGTTGCTGGGAAGCATCTCCCTCCTTTGGGTTCCATCTGCCAGCTTAAGACTGGCGAAGTTTTTAGGCAAGGTCTTGTTGCAAAAGTGCATGCAAGGCAAGAAAGTGGAGTGAGATGGGGCCCATGATGAGCTGTTAGTGGCTGCAAAGCGGTGCAGAGAATGCTAGCTTCAGCTGTCTAACTGCAGACTTTATTCTGAATTCTCTCTTAATAGTCATAAGGTCACTGTGAATCATGGCTCTAGCCAATATCCTCTCCATCATTCCACTTCCTCCTTAGGGTTAATAATTTTAACTTACTGTAAGCAGCTTACATCAGTCTTTCCAACTTCTCTGATTATGAAAATAACCTGGGTTACTTGTGAAAGTATAAATAAGGATGCCTAGGCACCTCCATAGAAATGTCTGGTTGGTTGACTCAGGAGTGGAACCCAGACATGTTTTCACAAACATCCTGGTAGTCAGAAGTAAACTTGCAGTGTTGTAATTAGGACAGTGTTCAAAACTTACAGATCTAGAAGTAAATCTGACCCAAGATAAATGCTATTTACTTAGTAATGGAGAACCTCTCTTAGAAAGAAGGCACCAAATTTCAAGTCTTTTTTGGTAGAAGGTTCTTCCTTATACCTAACCCAATGGTTTCCAGTTGCGGTTTAGGGCAATTTCCGCCTCTTATTTTAGGAACTTCCCCACATCTTTTCTGGAGTTGTAAAGTGCAAAAGGTGTGGCAGAAAGGAGTTGGAGATACTAATTCAGAATCTGGGTGAAGTACAAATCCCCTCCATCCCCTTGTTTGAAACTATCTCACTATCTCTGCTGGTGAGGGAGTCCATTCCAAGGTCATCTCCCTCCAAAACACAGAGTATTTCAAATAATTGAGTTGTCAAAGTCTCCTTGAGTTGAGATGTCCTTCTTGGCCTCAAGCCGCATTTGGATAGGGTGTCTTGAGTTGTCAAAACTTCATGTTAATAATTGCAGTTTTTCCTTTTTAGTCATTTTTATTTTTAAAGATTTATTTACTCATACAAAACTGGGGTACAGGCCAAAGGTGCAGGGGCGGTGAGAAGATTCACCAGAGACAGAGTGGGGGGCAGAACAGGCAGATGGACAAAGTACACTGCTGAGGGGAGCAGAGGGTGAGACAGGAGAGGTCCGCTTTGCCCATGTGGGTCACCTCCATGTCTGGGGATTGAACTCACACTGGAGCAGCTTTGGCTAGCTTCGCAGTGTTGTGCCTTAACCCACCAGGGAGGGCCCTTTTAGTCATTTTTAACAACTCTCCAAGTTTGCTGTCAAAGATAAAAGATAAATTGCTAAAGATTTGGTCTTTGTGTGCCCCGAGTTAGCTATGGAAAGAGGGTTTTGTGCCTGCTGATCTGTAAGACTGCCCCCTTAACCAGCTGCACACATTTAGCCCTTTAAAGCATCATTCTGACACTGAAGGCGGCAATCTGTGGTAATCACTGGCTTTTTTGTTTGCTTTGATATTGGATAAACCTTTTCGACCTTTTAGATGAACTAGGCCAGGCATTGCTCGAATTTCCTGCTGGTTGCTAGACTCTGCCTAAAGAGACTGACAAGATCAGCTTCAGCCTTTTGTCCTGGAGACAGTGCTCCTCAGTCTTGGCTGCTGAGTGAGGGGGAGGGGCAAATTTGTAGCCACCTCTCTCCTTCCTCTCACTACTCTGCCTATGGCTCCTTTTCCTGTCACAGCTTACGGTATTTTTCCACTCCAGCAGGGAAGCCTTTCTCCCTTAAATGCTATCCTAATGCGAATCCTGTCCTGCAAGCTCAATCTAAAGTAACCATGAAGGCTTAGTTTATGTGGTCATCTATTTCGGGTATTTTTAGTTTTATAATTATGTCTGTATCCTGTAGTGGATGGGTAGCCTGGTGTCACGAGCAGTTTTAAATAGAATCTCATCGCATATTAATAAGACTGGCACTCAGCAGATTTCCAGCGTGTGGTTTTGGCTCCTCTCCAGTATGTTGGAAAAAAGTACCAAGAGAAGTTTCAATTGCTGTGTTCCCAAATAGCACCGAAATACCGTTAGTCCTTTGAGCACTTTGATATGCAGCACTGTCACATTTTTAGGGGGAGAAGACCCCAGGAGCGTAACTTTCACAAATCCCTTTGTTCTTGCTTCCTGCTCTGATGTCACTGGCAGCTGATGTTGCCATGGCATCAGCTAAACTTCCCGTTCTCTTGAGTGAATGTATTTGATTTAGTGGCGGGGCTTGTTTTTCCTTTCCTTGGGCTGGATAATCACACTCGAAGGTTCTCTCTCAGGTAACCATTTATTTTAATATATAAAGCCAACCTAAGAGAAATGGAGAGGCAATACTCTAGCCAGCACAGAGGCAGTGCCTGTGTCCCTGATCCTGGTTAGCTCTGGCAGCCAAGGTAATTTGTCTTTTTTTCTTCAAATGAGTGTTCTGTGAGTGATGATTGTTTAAACTAAGATTAACAGTTGGCGTTCTCTTTCATTCAAATTATGGTAATTTGACCTAGTTGTGATGCTGAAGAGGCAGATAGAACTACCGAACTAGCCACTTGATTAGATAGACCAAGTTCCAGGAGTTCTGGAAGCCTTTGGAGCTAACCTGGGTCCCCCAGCTGGCTTTGGACAGAACTTCTGTTCCATTTGGTGCTCCATTGGATGACACGGTAAATGATATCTTAGGTTGAGACTCAAGAAGACATGTCTCCTCAGCCGAAACTTCTAAGATATGAGAGCTGTTCATTAGGAGCAAATTGGCATGTGAGTTCAGGGATCTGTATTGGTCTGGCAGAGAATGTTAGTCTGAATGAGCTGTGTGGTAGTGATGCTTCAGGTGCATCCCAGCCTACCATTCCACTGAAAGTACAGTCATCGCACGCATTGACTGATGATTGTAGGTCATCTTGACTGTACAACTGACCTCTGAAATATCCTCAGGTGGCCACTCTCTGGGTAAGTGCTGGTGTCCCCAGTGCTTCCTCACTGTGAATGCCTCAAGTGACCAATCCCATCCACTGCCACATCTCTCTGCTCCAACTGTGTGTGACCTTCCTCTAGAATGCCAGGCCTGTTCCTCCAGCTTTGTTCAAAGTAGCCTCATTTCACCCAGAATCTTCCCATTCAATATGTTCAAAACAATTCATTTTCTCCTCCCTCAAATCTCATTCTGTCTGTAGTTTGTTTTCCCATTATCTGTTTCACACTATCTCTCCTTATCTAGTTATTCAAGTCAAATTCGAAGACCACCATTCTTTTCCCCTTACCTTTGTTGATTAGAGTCTTGTTGACTTTTCCCTCCTAAACCCTCTCCATAATGGTACTACTCTAATTCTGTCCTTAACTCACACACCAGTAGTATCTCTTATCTATTTTGCTTTCCTGCCTCCAACTGATCCAAGACTGTATTTCTCTTTTGCTTAAAGTCTTTCCATGTCATTTCTTTTAAATACATCCATGCTTCTCAGTCTCTGGCCATTCATAACCATCTTTGCTAATTTGCCATAATTTTTATTTTGGTGTCTCTTTAAATTGGAGTTTAAGCTTCAGACTTTTGAAGTGTAACCTGCCCCTTCAGTAAACAGTGAAATCTCAGGCTTGTGTCAGGTATATCTTTCTAGTATATTCTAGTTTAATGGTGATACATTTTTTAAAAAAGATTTATTTTATTTATTTATGTATTCAAGAGCTGGCGTGTAAGCCAGAGGTGTTGAGGGGGGAGGGTGAGAGGATTTCCCAGAGACATTGGAGAGCAAACAGGCGAATTGTTAATGGTGTTGATTTTTACATTTGCCTTTCAACCATGAGTGGTTTGTGTGTTTTTTTTTTTTTGAGATTTATTTATTTATGCATACAGAACTGGGGTTCAGGCAGTGGGAGGATTTACCAGAGACAGAGTGGGGAGCAGATCATGAAGTACACTGCTGAGGAGAGCAGTGGGTGAGACAAGAGAGGTCTGCTGTGCCATGTGGGTCAGCTCCCCGACCTGGAATCAAACTCTTGCTGCAGTGGCTTTGGAAAGCTTCACAGTGATGCGCTTTAACCCATTGAGCCACCAGGGAGGCCCCATGGTTTGTGTTTTAACAACCAACCAGATTAAGTCCTCCCAAATTTGATTCCCTTCCACCTTTTTAGACTTATATCCATCCACACGCCACCTGTTTTGATTGCGGCAGTGAACTTATGACTCAAACTCTCCCAGCTGAAGCATACATCCTAGACTTTGATTTGAAATTCAAACCCGAGTGGCCAGGAATTCATTCTGTGATGGGCAGTGGTGGTAGCAGTTGCAGCCTGTGTCCTGTCACGTCAGCCGTGCCCACGGCAGCTCCTTCTGCTTCCCAGGAGAGGAGGTGGCCGCAGGACAGCCTGTCCACTGGCCCATCCTGCAGTGTTTCTGTTGGCACCTTTATTCCTCCTAGCAGTGTGGTTTTAACTCAGATTTCAGGCCCTGTTAGAGATTGTGGGTGTTACCCAAACTAAACAAATTATGCTGAAATTAGCCAGGAAACAACAGGTTTCTCTGTTGTTTGCAGCTTAATATTCTGACAAGCCATTTTACAAAATCCAGCAAGTCAGGTGGCAAAACTCTTTCCCATGCCGATAATAAATTCTTGTTCTTTGTTTGCTTGACTCAATCTTTTGTAAGTTAATGTAACTCATTGGGTTACAGTTTCTTTGCCCTTTAGTTAATTTAAGACTGTATCTTAGTCCCTTTGGATTTTAGCAGCTCCATGCTTTCTTGGTACTTTGATTTTTGAACCATCATGTTCCATAATGTGACTTCTTAAAATAGCACCCTTGGCTTTTAATTAAAGATATCTTCAAGTCCTAGGCATAGCTGACTACAGTAAACAGATCTGCCTTAATGTGTTACTGTGACTTAACGTCATTCTAGTGCTTTGTACCTTGAGCATGGCAGTAGCTATAGGACTGTATGTATTTGTCAAAACACATATGGACTAGTGGCGCAGGAGTTAAATCTCAGCATTATGAAGCTATCCACAGCCACTGCAGCACAAGTTTGATCCCTGGCCAGGGAGGTGACCCACATAGTGCAGCAGACCTCTCCTGACCCACTGCTCCTCTCAGCAGTGTATTTCAGTGGATCCACCTGTTCTACTCTCCACTCTGTCTCAATCTTCTCAGCCTCCCGCACATCTGGCCTAAACCCCAGCTCTTGTGTGAATAAATAAAATAAACCTTTTTTTTAAAAAAAAAGTGAACTAAGTATTCATCAAAAATGGTTTAAACATCTTTCACAAGTGCATTTTTCTTAGCAGCTTTTTAGTTACTAAAAACTGTAACTAGTTTACTCAATGATTTGTGTTAAAAACTTTTTTTAAAAAAGATGTATTTATTGGGCCCTCCCTGGTGGCGCTGAGGGTTAAAGCACAGCACTAAGAAGCTAAAGCCATTTCTTCATAAGTTCCATCCCTGCCCTGGAGGTGACCCACATGGCATGGCAGACTTCTCCTGGCCAGTCTGCTGCTCCCCTGAGCAGTGTACTTCATAGACCTG
>NW_004567114.1:26122229-26182496 GCF_000260355.1 Condylura cristata | reverse complement strand
GTGGCTTTAGCTTCTCAGTGCAGTGCTTTAACCCGCTGTGCCACCAGGGAGGGCCCTCCTTGTATCTTTTTGTCAACAGGAAGTATTAAGTATTTTCAACTTGTATCTGCCTTTATACCAGTCATAGTTGAAGTCCTAACTAACTTGTACTGTTTGCTGCTTACAGTTTGAATTGGGACCCAATCAGATCTATATGAATTCATATCTCTAAAGCCTTTATAGGTTCCTCCCCTGCCTTGTTTTTACTCACTCTTCCTAGCAGTTTTTATTTATGGAAGAAATTAGGTCATCGGTAGAGTATGGATTGTGCAGATACCATCCCCATGACATTCTGTGAATTGTTCTTTTGTACTGAATATTTCCTATAAATTAACTGGCTCCAGCACCTTGGTCAGATTCGGGTTTAGGTTTTTTCTGTCAGTTCAGTCTTAGGTGACAGGTTGTGCTTCCATCAGGGGTGATTATTATTCATTGAGTCTTGCCCAGAATTGATGCATTCATTTGTTCCCATGAATTTTCCACAGGATAGCATCTAACACCTCAGTGCCAACATTTCCCAAATTGAGCTTCTTATCTCCTCACTCCCTTCCTCTCTCTCTTATCTCTGCAGTATCTGTCTCAGCCCAAAGCTGGAGGGCACAACCCACATCTCTCCCACACCCCCTCTAAGCATTGCTGGAATCCCAGTTCTCTCCTACTGCTTTATCTTTAAGGTCCCTCTTGGTGGTGGTGGGGGGGGCTGCTCTTCTCCAGACCAGTTGGTATCCCACAGGCCATCAGAGCATTTGGTGTGCAGTGCAGATTTCATCTCCCACTTCATTGAAAACCTTAGTATCTCTCTCCTGTACTAGGGTCTGGTCCTGCCCACTCTTACCCCACCTCTCCACAGTCCTCCCAAGAAATCCGGACTCAGGAAACTATGATTGTTTTGTAGACCTACAGCGATTTGTAGATCTAAAGGGCTTTTAAGCTGATGGTCCAGTGAGCTGATGATCCTCTATGCTAATTCAGATTTTAGTCAGGACACAGGTAAGACTGGTCACCCTAACCAGTCAATTATACCTGGAGTATAGGTAGAGCCTTGGGATCCTGTCTGAATTTTGCTACTCTTTTGCAATTTTTTTTTTTTAAGATTTATATATTTATGTATAGGAACTGAACTGTAGGCCTGAGCAGAGGGGGTGTGGAGGAGGGATGTGTGAGAGGATTCACCAGAGACATAGTGGAGGGCAGAACAGGTGGATCTACTGAAACACAATGCTGAGGGGAACAGCAGGTGAGACTAGAGGTCTGGCTGGCAATATTTTGATAGTGCTGAGACTTTAACCCCTGCACCACCAGAAAAGCCCTGTTACTTAGGCATATGCTGCATTAGTCGTTTAATGTCCCAAATAGCACAATTCAGAAGCCCGGAATCTAAGGGACTCCTGGGTTGGTTTCTTAATTCAACTCTTGAGCCTTACTGGTGGCAGAGGTTTTAAGTCTCAGCATTATTACCCATCACTACGGCCTGAGTTCAGCTCCCAGCCAGGGAGGTGACCCTCATGGTGCAGCAGACCAGACTTCCTGTCTTGCCCGCTGCTCCCCTCCACAGTGTATTTCAGTAGATCTGCCTGTTGTGCTCCCCAGTCTCAGGTGAATTCTCTCACCTCCCACCTCTGCCTATAGCCCTCTTGTACGCGTAAATAAATAAATCTTTAAAAAACAAATCTTAATAAATAAATAAATGCATAACCCTTGAATAACCTGTCCCTCTCTCTTACAATGATTAGTTTTCTTTGGTGTTGAAGGTGTATTCATATAATAGGTGTGGCGATGCTCAGATTTGAAGAGAAGACATAAATCTTCCTGACTCTCTCCCCCCACCTCTTCAGAAGAAATGGAGGAGGAGAAAACAACTTATTGTGGGACCCAAGAATTGAGTCACAAGTGGGTATATCATGTGGTCAGGACATGTAGCTAGTTGGTGTCCCAAGTCTAATTGACATGGCCTTTACATCCTTTTATAAATGTGTAGCATTTGAACTGTGCATGAGCTGGATTCTTGGAGTCATTTCAATGAGAAATCAGTGGGCTTGTGTGTGTTTACCACTCTCATCAGAAACTGTTTGTATCAAAATAACATCATTTTGAGAAATCTTAGATTACAACATCAGTTTCAAGGAAAAGAAAAAAGGTTGAAAAGCCACAAAGATGCCTCGTCTGGTTGCACTAATACCTAACCTCTAGCATGACTAGGCTTTTCTTATTGTCTCACTTCCTCCTCGGAGCTACTGACTGTGCGATAGAAGCTGAGACATGAACCTGCCCAAGGTCTTCCTGCTCTTGGAAGTTAAGGCCCAGCGGGGGCACAAATTCTTTCCTTTGCATCCCTGGCACTTGCCCCAGGACGCCATCTTGTGTGTGCTCTGCGCTCAGCCCAGAGCAGTGTGGAATGTGGTCTGTCTGGTCTGAGGCTCCTTGGGAGACTCAACCAAGGTGCTAGGCAAGGTCTGGGGCAAGACTGGTAGCCCCAGCTCTAGACAGCAGCCTGTTGTAGCTCCAAACCTTTCTAGGCCAAGGGAGAGTGAAGAATCTTAAAATCACATGTTCTAAAGAGTAGTATTGTATCTCCGGCAATCAATCGGTGGTCTCTTCCTGTAATCCTTGGAATAACTTGAATTTTTGTTACCATGTTACAAGAGCAGATGTTTTTATCAGAGAAGCTCAACTGTATTGGTATGAATGAGGGAAGATGGCTATGTTGCAATGACTTATGAAGCCAGAGGATTCTCCTCCTCACTGCCACCTCTGCCTAGGCTGAAACTGGCTGCTGGGATAGGGCTCCATCAGCTCACTGACTGGCTCACCATGTTCAGGAGGTACTTCGAGGGTTGAAGTGCGTTTGTTCAGCAGCCTTCTGCAGAAGGTGATGCTCTGTTCTCCTTTGGCAAAGAGAGATGTTCTGGAGAGTCCGTTATCAAGAAACATGGTCATCTTGGTTATATGTCTTGAACTACATTTTCAAGTTTGTTTGTATTTGTATTTTATTTTTGGCTCAAGGATCACATTCACACAAAGATGTTAACACCATGCGTGTATCATTTGACCTTGAGGTAAATTCTGTTTATATTAGACAATGTATACATGAATGAAGGATAGGTCTAGATGCCAGGGTCACCCTTCATCCGTGAGGGCCTTGGTGTCAGTCTTCTGGCTCTGCCTTCCATAGCTGTGGAAACAACTCTGCCTCTAGAAGCAACTGTTAGTTGCAGACATGATAGTGGGGAGGAAGGAAGTGCTGAGAGCGCTGGTTGGCACCATCTTCTCAGAGACTTTGAAGAAATGAACGAGTAAGTATGTGTGTTGCATGATGTGACACATCTCATGCACCAAACTCATTGTTGGGTCTAGGAAAGCAAAGAGGTAATTTTTAAGATGCATGACTTGAGGTAGTACAGCCTTGAAGACTGGCATATACTAAATAAAATTCAGTCCTCTGCACTCTATTGGTGGTAACCAAATTAGTTTATTGAAATAATAATGACATCAAAGATTTATTACCTACATCATATTTTAGGGGATAACAGTAATTCTGTTTATTTCACAAGGCCTGTGTTGACTCAGGTATTCTTTTCTTACATCAGATCTCCAGTAACATTGCAGCTTTGTTTTCAATAAGCTGTTTTTCCAGGCACGACATTGTGGTTTCTAAGAATGAGCGGGTACGTCCCTGCAGAATGCCAGGAATTCCCTCTGCACAGAGCTAAAGTGACTTGCACAATGTTTGAAACTAACTTTAGAAGCCTCTAGTATTCTCACAGCACCAAATGTGACCAGAATCTTTGCTGTTTTCCAGATTTCAGAATTATTTTTGATGAGTCAAAAATAGTTCTATCCTATTCAGAACCAATTTGTCTCCAAATTACTTCTCTGTCGGGACTCCCTGTGGTTGGATAGACTCATCTGGGTGTCAGGCCACTTTGAAACCATCTCTCCTGAATTGATAGGAGCTGTGGGCGCAACTAGAGTTACCTGTTAGGCAGAAATTAGAGAGTTGGGGAGACCACAGCACCTTTTTACTTTCCAAGACATTTTGTTCATTGTCTTTTCTTTTGTTTTTTTTTTTAAGATTTATTTATTTATGCACACCGAACTGGGGTACAGGACAGAGGTGCAGGGGCAGTGGGAGGATTCACCAGGGACAGAGTGGGGAGCAGAACAGGCAGATCGACGAAGTACACTGCTGAGGGGAGCAGCGGGTGGGTCAGGAGAGGTCTGCCATGCCATGTGGGCCACGTCCGGGGCGAGTGGGCATTGAACTCATGCCGAAGTGGCTTTAGTTTCTTAGTGCTGTGCTTTAACCCGCTGTGCCACCAGGGAGGGCCTCATTGCCTTTTTTAGTTTTTGTTTTTTTAAAACAGGACTTTATTTTGATTTACTCTTTTGAGCAATGATTTCTTTTGAGCTATGATTTCTTGGTAGTGTCCCCTATTGCTTACTGCACATGCATAGATTTTTTTTTTTTAAGGGACTATCAGTGAGTTTATATTATTAACCCAGGTTTTGGGGAAACCTTAGGTCTTTGAAGTTCATGGAAATAAAAACTGCATGTTCTGGTGTCTGTTCAGAGGCAAACAGAAGGAGTATAGCACATGACATCCTCTTATTTTAATCTAATTCAAGGGTGATTCAGACTTGCTTCACACAGCTGGAGCAGATAACTCCCTGAATTCCTTCCTCTGTAGTGAGGGGCTGACACCCACAGAGAATGTAAGCATCCAGCAGGGTGGAGTGTGGAAATAGACAATTTTGTTCTTTCCTGTCACTGTTTTATTCCAGGGACTCACTCGTGGTCAGGGCCCTAGGATAAAATGCTGTCTACCGATTTTGCTAAGGTCAAGTAGGGTTGTTTTGATTTCTTCCCCATCACGTGGTTGCATCATTCTTTTGAAGGACTTCTGTTCTTGTTCCACTTGCACTTCAGTTCTTGTTCTACTTGCTCTTGTTCCACTTGGATGGAGCCTGGAGAGGTTTATCAAGGCCAAAGGTAATACCTGGGTCTACAAAATTAGTCAGGCTCAGTGGATCTTTATCACCAGGCAGAGGAGAGGCAAGTAAGGCTCCACCATTATACACAGACTTTCACTTTTTTGTCCAATGCAAGTGAAAATGAGAGCTCTCAAACTGGTTCCACATCTGTTTGACATGCGAGCTTCCTGGAAGTTTCAAGTTCAGGTTTGTTCTATGAGGCCTTCCTAAGAAAGGAAAGAGTAGCAATGATCTCACTTGCAGGTGAGTTGACCTAAAATACAGCATTTTTAAGAGCGGGATTGCTTCCTCCAGCGTGGCGACTGTTCAGAGTGCAGTTTTTGTTCTTAACACTACTACTCTGAAGAGTCTTGAAAATTAGTGATTGAACTAAAGAACTAGTCATAGCACTCAGGATGAAGTAATAGTTTCTTTATTACTTGACTCACCCTGCTCTTCAGAGAAATTAACTTCCCATCAGCCTCTCCCACCTTCTAGAACTGGCTGTGGTTTACAACCTCCTATTGTGTTGTTGCAACATGTAAACTCTTCACTTCTTTTAAATTGCTCAACTGTTAAATTGCTCAACATGACAGGTACATTTTTTCTTTCAGGTTCCATTCTCTTTGGAAACCATTTCTGGGCTCTGCTCTTCTTGTCCTTGGGGTGCCATCCCTCAGGTGCTCAGAACAGGGAGAGGCCTTGAGAGGCTAGACCTGCAGGGTGCCTGCACTGACAGAGCTTGGAATGAACTAAGAATAGTTTAGTTCACCCATAGTTAGGATTGGTAACATAAGTTTTGGTATTTTGAATTCTCGGTCACTTAAAGATTATTGCAGTAGAATTTAAAAGTACTTGGGCCCTCCCTGATGGCACAATGGATTAAAACGCAGCACACTGAAGCCGGCTGCAGCCGCTTTACCACGAGTTCTACCACCTGCTAGGGAGGTGACCCACATGGTGCCAAAGACTTCTCCTGACCCGCCCGCTGCTTCCCTCAGCAGTGTACTTCTAGATCTGCCTGTTGTGTTCTCCTCTCTACCGCTGGTGAATCCTCTCACCCCTCCTGCACTCCCTGGTGGTGCAGCGGGTTAAAGCACAGCACTAAGAAGCTAGAGTCACTTCAGCATGAGTTTGATCCCTGCCCCGGAGGTGACCCACTCGGTGCGGCAGACCTCTCCTGACCTGCCCGCTGCTCCCCTCAGCAGTGTACTTGGTCAGTTGGCCTATTCTGCTCCCCACTCTGTCTCTGGTGAATCCTCTCACCACCCCTGCACCTCTGGCCTGTACCCAGTTCTGTATGCATCAATAAATAAATCTTTAAAAAATAGTCTTAGGGCCCTCCCTGGTGGTGCAGCAGGTTAAAGCACAGCACTGAGAAGCCAAAGCCGCTTCCACATGAGTTCGATTCCTGCCTGCCCCGGAGGTGACCACATGGCGCGGCAGACCTCTCCTTACCCGCCCGCTGTCCCCCTCAGCAGTGTACTTTGTCAATCTGCCTGTTCTGCTCCCCACTCTGTCTCTGGTGAATCCTCTCGCTGCCCCTGAGCCTCTGGCCTGTACCCCAGTTCTGTATGTACAAATAAATAAATCTTTAAAAAAAAATAATCTTAAAAAAAATTTTTGGAAGTACTCATCATGGCTGAAGTTCTGGCTGCCCACCACCATCTGTCCTCATTTTCTTCTGGCTGTTAGACCAGCATTGTGGCCAGTGCATGTGAGCAGAAGAAACGTGCCTTCCTAGGCCAGGGCTTTAAAGGCAGATGGGTGCCTTCTCCATGCTTTCTCCCTTTTCTGCTGCATAGAACCGGGAGAAACTGAGCCTTAGCCTCTCCGATGGCAAAGCCCTGGGTAAGGCAGTGCCCAAGCCAGAGGGGGCCTGGTCTCTGGAGCACTGCATGATGGGAAGCCTCCTGCGGATTTAGAATATCCACCCTGGGTATTAAATGAACAGGAAACAAACTTATCAAGCATGAGCCATGGTTCTGGGGAGCAGTGTAGCTTATGGTAATAGAATGTTGTAGATTATGTTAATGCAGGAGACTGCAAGGTTAGAGCAGTCAAGCCCAGGGGATGGGGCCTGGTGTTTTGCATCCTGACTCCTTTTTACTAAGAATTTTTATTGCCAGTCAGGAAACAAAGAACAAAATATCGACAGTTCTGGTGTAGACTTTACTTGTAGGAGTCGTTCCTTTCCTGTCCACAGCCTCCCTGCGTGTCTCTGGATTCCTTTGGCAATCACTGTCCCTAGTCGTTACCTGATACTTTGTGGAGATCAGAGCAGAGCTGGGAGTCTGATCGGCCAGCCACTTAGGCAGGGCCTTTCAAGATACTAATCTCTTTGGGGTGGTGGTGTGAGGCCCTCAACCTTGTGGCTCGAGAAACAGAAGCCTTGGTGTAGCCAGGCTTTCAGACCCAGAGACGCAGGCCAACCAGGAGGTATGAAGCGAGAGCTCGTCCTTGGTCATGGGGAGTAGCAGTCTCCCAGTATCTGTTGGCAGGAGGCCTCTTGCTGTGAGCAGGCAATTGGGAAATCAAGTGAATAGCCAGAGGTCCTTGGTGAGCAAGGAATCGGAGCAAATGGAGTTGGGTCTTGCAGGGAAAATCCACCCCCCAAGCTGTGACATTATCTGCTGATTTATTCTCAGCAGCGTTACACACTTAATCTTCAAAATCCTTTTGTGATATTCAGTCTCTCGTCTTGTAGAGTGCTGCTCTAAGACTGCTAAGTTTTCTTTAGGTTACTTTTTAGGCTTCTTGCAGCTTCTGATAAATTAAATACAAGCGAGAAGCCTGTTCTCTGTCACACCTGAGTCTATAG
The DNA here is from genome assembly GCF_000260355.1 of Condylura cristata. Lineage (NCBI taxonomy): Eukaryota > Metazoa > Chordata > Mammalia > Eulipotyphla > Talpidae > Condylura > Condylura cristata. The sequence goes on along the minus strand of NW_004567114.1, from coordinate 26,174,665 downwards.
CCTGGATCCCATGACTAGATTTGAGTCACGTACACATTGGGGTGATAATTTAAATTCACTTGTGTTTCTTATTGGGCATATATGAAGGTTAAATGACTTAAAGTGGTCTTTAAAAATTAGTTACTACTAACATTATTATTAGATAAGCTTTTTCTAACATTGTAAAATATGCAGCTGGCTCACCAAAGTCACCCCAGTGTCATAACACCTCTTGAGAACCTAAATACCTGATGTGACGTAAGAGGGTAAACATGGATTTGGAAGAGACATCAGGTAGGCAATGCTGTCCAAGACTGTTGCCAGCATAACAGGGAGGGATCTGATATTGACTGAAAAGCTTCTTCTTAAGTTGAAAGTGTCTTCCCATATTTTGAAGTTTAGTAAGGCTCATAACGACTTTATGCTGCATGTGTCTTAAAAAGTTTTTTTCATAGATGTTTTCTTTGGTCATTTTTCCCCCGTTATGCTCCCACTGTCTGAACTGTTATATTCTTTTACTTTTAGCATTTGCCCTTTTCCTTTTTTTAGTTATACAGATCTTCTCTAGTTCTGGACTTTTTATATTATTTTTATTTTTAATAAAGTGACCAAAAGATACAGAATTTTAGCTGCAGATATCTTTCCTTTGAGAAAACAGAATAAGGCTTTCTGTTTTGCAATCCCGTTTTCCAGGTCACTGCTTCTCAAAGCTATTGGCAACCACTGCAGCATGAGTTTGATCCCTGGCCAGGGAGCTGACCCACAAGGCACAGCAGACCTCTCCTGTCCTGTCCGTTGCTCCCCTCAGCAGTGTATTTCAGTAGATTCACCTGTTCTGCTTCCCACTGTCTCTAGTGAATACTTTTCCACATCCCCCCTCCAACTCCCCAGCTCTTATATGCATAAATTAAATCTTGGGGGAAAACAATTATTGGATTCTCAGCATTTTATATTCACACAACTGGGATATCTGCTGCTGGTTTTATAATTGTTAAATGAAATCAGTTAACATTACTGGGTTTACTTTTTAAAACTCTTGATTCTTTATCTGCAAAACATAGAACATGCACTATTAAGATCTACCCCCCAGGTTTGCTGGGAAGGACAAGATAATCCAGCCAACCATGTGACATTTTAAATTTTAGTATGAAAAGATGAGTATGATAGGCAATTTGTCACAAGTTTTTGTTTGTGGCCCAGAGCAATAACAGTTGGAACAACATATATAATTACTACTGCCGTCCTCCATTTGTTTCCAGGATGCCGCCTTAAAGACTTTGGAGATTTGAATTTTACACCAGTTCCCAAAGATGATCTTTACAACAATCTGATAGTGAATCCTCGCTCGGTGGGCCTCGCCAACCAGGAACTAGCTGAGGTGGTTAGCAGAGCTGTGTCAGGCGGCTACAGCTGTGTCACAGTGGGCGGGGATCACAGGTAAGATGGAGCCGGGGGTGGGAGGGGCAGACTGCTTTGGTTCATTAGCTAGCTTCTTCGATATTTCCTTACGAAGAATAAAATACCCTGTGGAATTTCTGGGATAGAATGGACATAGTATTTTAATGTCTAAAGTCAGGAGATGCTAGTTTTATTAGTATGTTCATGATTATTTCTTGTAAAGCTTTTTTGAGGAACTTTTCATGACTGTTTCCAGAGGTATACTCAGATATTAAATCTTTATTGGAATTCCTGGGGCAGGTAGATTCCTCATTAGGAGTAAAAATTCAGGTGGAGTGAGTAATCTCAGGTTCTCGACAGATTCAGCTATATCAACCAGAGGTATTAGGGCTGCCATCTCCTAGCTCTGTGCTGTTTTTATCCTTTCGTGGCCTCACTACTATGTGTCAGTTATTGGTGTTTTTTGTTTTTGGCCAGCTATATTGCAATCATGCCATTGCTCCCTATCTCCTCTGCAGTGCTAAAACCTAGGCTATTTAGAAAATTCTAGTAAGGAAGGGATAGCTGTACAATTTGAACAGCTGTTGAAGATTTTAAAGGGAGACATTTTTAGTCATGTTTCTTTTATATAGTACAACATGCAATATTACCTTGATAATCAAACCAACTTACTTAGTAACAGGCCTAGATAACGTTTTTTGTTTTTGCTTTAAGATTTACTTATGTATACAAGAACTAGGGTAGAGGCCAGAGATCCAGGGGGTTGAGAGGATTCACCAGAGACAGATTTGGGAGAATAGGCAGGTCCATTGAAATACACTAAGTGGAGCAGCGGGTAAGACAGGAGAGGTCTGCTGCACCATGTGGGTCACCTCCTTGGCCAGAGATTGAACTCACGCTGCAGTGGCTGCCAATAGCTTCACAGTGCTGCACCACGAGGGAGGACCCCGCTTAGTTTCTAAGATGCTTAAGCTGTATTTCCCATCCTATGTGAAACTATTTGGTTACTGGGAAGCTTGGGCAGGTCTCTACCACAATTTCATCAGCTATAGTGCCACAGCTGGAAGAGGTCATTGACAAATGGAAGCACAGACCAAGAACAAGATAAAAAACAATGTATTTAAATGCATTGAATACATACAAGGCAATATGCAGATAAACCTTTTTTGTATTCAATGATCTAAATAAATTTTAATGGGGTACCAGTTTAATATCTTTAACATTGACTTTATTTTAGAAAATTAACATGATGCTTCCAAAAAGCTATAATGTGTTCTGATTTTTATCCCTAATACAATGATTTTTTGATAGCAGATCTGTCCCCCCCCCAAAAAAAAAAAAAAAAATCCCTGGTTTCCCTTTACCTGTCTCCCTTCAGGGCTGTTAAGCGGTATTTGTGAGTTGTTTCATACAGACCTCATACTTTTAACTAGATTTCACTAACTTAAGTATTAAAGGTTCTTTTCTACAGAAAGATCAAATTATAGGGCTGGGGGCTGCAATGGTCTCCGTCACACTACAGTGATAACCATTTATGAGCTTTGAATCTTTAGAGCACTAAATATCTAATTTGATCAAGGTTACTCTGAGAACTACAACCGCAGGGACTTTGTCGCATCCAAATCCAGACAGGAACCATGACTTTGCTCTGAGAACAGTGTATGAGGTGCTTTAGCTGAGGAGTTATTGGTGATATATGCCAAGCAGAAAGCCTTGAAGATTATTTTGTTTTTCACAGCCTGGCAATTGGAACTATTAGTGGCCACGCCCGGCACTGCCCAGACCTTTGTGTGATCTGGGTTGATGCCCATGCTGACATCAACACACCCCTCACCACTTCTTCGGGAAATCTCCATGGACAGCCAGTTTCATTTCTTCTCAGAGAATTACAGGACAAGGTCAGTGAGTGGAAATGAAAATGGAATGACTGGAGCTGTGTGGATCTAGGTAGAGATTTCTGTGAACGATACATTAAAGGTGATGATATTGATTATAATGTCATTTGTTCATCAGGTATTTTTATAGGACATTAATCTTGCTACAAGCTAGGGATATGGGGATGACTAGACCATGCATTCAAGGGGCTTAGAATCTTAGAAGAAAGGAAGGTGGTGTGGTGGGTAGGTAGTTAAAATTATTTCATAGCCTGAAGGGCTCAGATTACTATCAGACTCACTATCTAGAAGGTAAGTAAAACCATGATTGCCTCTAGGTAATTTTCCCTAGGTTACTGAGAAGACATGGAAGTCTATGAGGGAATTCCTTTCTCTCTCTCCTCAGTGAAGGACCAAGTGAAACTAGCAGTACAAAGGTTATTCATTGGGCAGAAATTTGTTTTGACTGTGTACAACTTGAGATGGCAACTGGGTTATGTTTCCAGAACCAATCTGTTAACAATTCAGTAATGTGCAAAGGAGTGAGAAAAGGGCTAATCAGCAGTATTCCTGCTGTTTAACAAAGTTAATAAAAAACTAAGACCACCTTAGAAGACATTTTTATTCCTAAGAAGCTACACTGCATTCTTCAGCTCTTCCTTTGAGATAATTCCACTTGTATCCATTCTCTTTCCCAGATCAAGTATCTTGTGTTGCTTTAAGCATATCCTGTGGTAGGAAGAAAAAAGCAGACAGCACACACTGGGAAACATACAGTGATCATCGCATGAGACCAACAATCTGTCCTGAATCCTGTTCGTTCATCTCTTCATAGGTACCACAACTCCCAGGATTTTCCTGGATCAAACCATGTATCTCTTCCCCAAGTATCGTGTATATTGGTTTAAGAGATGTGGACCCTCCTGAACAGTAAGTTGAAGCATTTGGGATAAACCTTGGGCCTGTCCTGGCCACTTGATTTGCTAGGTGTTGCTTTAAGTCACCATAAGTCCCTCCCACCCCACCCCACCCCACCCCACATTTGATTAAAAATGCCCTTTAAACTACAGACTCTTTCTTTTATATATCGCCAGTTTTATTCTAAAGAAATATGATATCCAGTATTTTTCCATGAGAGACATAGATCGACTTGGCATCCAGAAGGTCATGGAACAGACATTCGATCTGCTCATTGGCAAGTGAGTAACTACAATGGATGGCTCCTTTTAGGTCTCAAAGGGAATAGAGCAGACTCCCAAGAGGCAGCACAGTATAGCCCTGAGGACAGGAGCTTCTACAATAAAAGCAACACATACATATAAAATATCCAAATAAACCAGGAGAGAAAAATATGAAACACAAGTTATATTCTTCCTCTGGGTTTGGGAGGCTGTCACTGCTCGATCCTCATGAATTCTCAGCTCATTTTTAAAAAGCCTATCTTCTTTTCCCCCCAACTGTTTCATTCTTCACACCTCACTACGGCTTCATCAGAACGTTTTATGTTAAGTAAATGTTAAGCAAATCTTGGTAGTATAGAAAGATGGTAGCTGACAGATAATTGCTAGTCAAATGCTAATTTTAAAAGCATCTTCCTAATGCTGACTATTTCTGGGTAATATATAATGTCAGCTTATAGTATGTAATTTCTTAAGCTATCAAGAAATTTAGTTATTTAGTATATGGACATTTGTTAGTTTTAGTCATATGACACACCTGGGCCAACCTGTAAGTCAGAATTGGATGATGAGACTACCAACACAAAATCGGAGTTATGTTTTGGTGCCATTATGTTCTGAGAGACTAGCAACTGGAACACAGATAATCCAAAAGAATGTATCAGAGCCCACTGTCATGGAAGTGAAGAATTCCCTCTAATGAGTTAATGTAAGAGGTTCTCATGTTCAGGCTAAGTCAGACATAGGAACTGGAGTTAGAGGCACATGGAACAGCAGCAGTATCATGAAGTGGTGTGCAGGCAGCTACCATGTTAGTGTTCAGTAACTTCCAAGAATAGAAAACCTGCAGATCTGCTGTTAACAAGATGCCAGGGCTAACAGCAGCAAAGTAAAGGCATTGCAACTGTAGAAGGGTGAGAATCCAGCCACAACCAAATGACAATTCTTATCTTCCTTCTTCCAAGACGACAAAGGCCAATTCACCTGAGTTTTGATATTGATGCATTTGACCCTACACTGGCTCCAGCCACAGGAACCCCTGTGGTAGGGGGACTCACCTACCGAGAGGGCATGTATATCACTGAGGAAATCCATAGTACAGGTAAGTAGCAACCAGCCTGTTAACTACATAAATAATGCTGCAGCCTCTGGCCAGTATGGGGGTCTTTTCTGCTACTCCATGCCATTGCAGGCATTGTTTTGTTTTGTTTTTTTTCTGTGTAAACTTTAATAGCTAGAAGTCAAGTGGTCAGTTAATAAGGGGCAATCAATAAGATGTACGTTTAAACCTGGTTTATGCCAAAAGATGCTAAGGTAAAACTGAATAGGAAACTTTATGCCTATATAATATACACTCATAAAAGATAACAGGAAACTGATATGTTCTCTATATCTGAATTCTCTAAAGGAAGACTAAAAAGGCAAGGCCAAGTAGCTGGTAATTATACCCTAACATTAAGAGGTTGATTCACTAGGAGTTGGGAATGTGGAGTTAAGATTTTCTTGAAGATATTTTCAAAGATGGACGGTATCTTAGGTCCTTACTTATAGGCTAATTCTGATATTAGACACCGATCAGAGCTCTTATTTGAGTCTACTGGAAGATGAATGGCTGCCAAACAAATCAGTAAATTAGCATTAGATTCTAAGTATGGCTACAGGGGGTCCCTATCCCATTACTCATATACTCATTTGCAAATTTTCCATTTCTGTCAGAAAGTAAGGCTACTTTAAATGATCTTTTATGTAAAATGTAAGCAACTATGATACTTCAATGGCTATCTCATAAAACTGGGATCTAAATAGCATAGATACTCTAGACTGAAAGATTTGGGGCAGATAATGGGCACTGAGAAATGTTCCTGGTGCTGGAGCCTGCTGAAATCTGAGGCACTACAGAAAGGAAAAGAGTGCTTGTTTATCAAATTGGACAGTGGTGAGACCATGTCACTCCTAGAGGTTGCCAAGTGTCACTGTGCTAGTGGCCAGTAAGCCTGGGAGTAATGCTCCATGTGTGTTCCCAAATGGTAACACCTGGGTCTGGGGCCATGCTCGTCCCTCCCTCTCTGGATGTTGCATTTTATTCCAAAGGACAGCAGCAGCGTGGAAACATGGGTGACTTGTGGCCTGTGCTAAAGGCCTAGATTTAGTCAAAGGTAGATTCCTGTGCAAAAACTGGCGTGCACACTACTGGAGCATGCTTGTTGCAGTTCTGCATGGCACACTGGTAAGGGCAGCACACAATGGATATAACGACATGGAGCACACCAATCACGTACTATCATGTAACCTCAATAAATCAGACTATACCATTAGGTATAGACACCATGTTGCCAAGCTTTATGGCTAACCTAATATTCTGATATAGTGTCTGTTATACTAGTTTAATGACTCTTGAAGAGGTAAATTAGCTTCATCCAGGATAACTAACTGTTTCAGAGAAATGAGGGGGTTAAGGAGGGGGATGGTGTTCTATATGTTCAGGGGGAGGGGGAAGAAGCAGAACAGGTCTGGAATAGGTTCTTCTGGTGTAATCTTCCCTCCTTGGCCTGCTCTAGGACAGAAGGTACAGGGCTAGGACAGGGCTAAGAGCCCTGGCAGAAGTTCACAAAACCACACAGACATTAAAGTCCAAATTAGATATAATCATGAGTCTTCCCTGAACCAAGTGCAAATACTGAGTCAATCTGCTAGGAATCATAAAAAGCTGCCACACACGGAACCTGTCCTCAGAGGCCAGATCTGCAGGCATGAGAGTAAGATATGCAGTGATAACTATGTCAGGGCATGTGGTTTGGTGGCCGTAAAGATGCATATAATATTAATACAAAAGTGGGAACACAGCTCAGATTACTGAGAAGTGGGAGAATTTCCTGTCTTAATATTTTACACACTTATAGGCAGGTGTCTGGAAATTTCCTAATGTTGGAAATGACAGTTTCCCAAGCAGTTTGAAAACTCCATGGGCCCTTCCCTTTCTATCCTGAAAAGTCAATCAAACAAAAAACTATACTATGCCTGTTATATTAGGTAAAAAGGGATGACTGGCTTCATTACCTTAAAGATCTCTTTCAGACCTGGGCCAACCAGTGTTTCAAATAAAATCCATACCTCAGAGGATGAGATGAGGTACTAAGGGCTCCCTGACAGCAGATAATATTACAGTGGAAAATGACTGGAGTTTTTATAGCTTCCTCAGCAGGTTGGGACTTTTCTGAGGTTTCTTATTTTGTTCTTTCAGGGTTGCTGTCAGCACTGGATCTTGTTGAAGTCAATCCTCGGTTAGCTGCTTCTGAGGAAGAGAGCAAGGCTACAGCTGGCCTGGCAGTGGATGTGATAGCTTCAAGTTTTGGCCAGACAAGGGAAGGAGGGCACGTAGTCTATGACCAACTTCCTACTCCCAGTTCCCCAGATGAATCAGAAAGTAAGGAACGTGTGAGAATGTAGGAGATGCTGTGTTGTCACAGTAGGCATTCAGAGTCATGAGGTATTTGAGGGGATAGTAAGTGGTCACCCAAGTCAATACTGCCTTAATGAGAACATCTGTGCATTCTCAAAATTGTAAAGTGTCCTCTCCCTCTCCATTTTGGTGACCAATACACTATTGTAAATGTATTTGTTTTTATTTACAGCTCACAGGGCATTGATACATTGGCGTACAATGTAAATTTAAAGACATCATAAACAGCATTTATTACCTTGGTATAGCATACTGGTCTTGTTGCTGTTCTTCACAGTTAACTGGGTTTTCGTCTTCCCTCCCTCCACCCACAGTCAGGCTACATAGTGCATCCTTGAGCCACTGGCTCACAGCAGCAATATGGTTTCATCTCTAACACCGTTCATTCATAGGGCTAAAGTTTTGATCCACAAACTCCTCCTGGTAGCAGCTCAATGTTTACGAAAAAATTTGTAATAAACCAGGCCTCCCAGTATGACTGCCTCCAGTAAGATGACGATGGAAAGCAGAAGCTTGTTGGTTACCACTCTAAAAGAGAAGCAAAGTGGGGAGTGGTCAGAAGGTTGGACAGCATTTTCTTTCCATCCTTTAATCTTAAGAGGAGTTTCACCGTGGACCAAGACCAGATACTGTGATGCCACCTTGAGCTTTTGTTTGACCTCAAGGCCTCTTAGCAGTAAGTATCTTATAACATGTTTTAGCTATAACTTAGGGATACACACTACCTACCTCACAGAAATGTTGAAATCTGAGATAATAGATATCAAAGCCTAAAATGGTTTCTTAGTTCAAAAGAACTAAGAACTTATCTTCACATAGTAGCTGCGTCCAGCTTTTCTAAAGAGTTTGCAATCTCTTGCAAACTTACGTTCCACACACCGTCCCCTGCCCACGGCTACGTCTATTAAAAAAAGTAGAAAATTGATGCTCCGATACTGTCTTTCATTTACACAAAGAATCCAATCTCACGTTCACTCTAAATTGCAAGTTTCTCCCTGTCCACAATAAACTCACCACTATTTAGGAAAACCTGTCATTCATGGTAGTTCTATCAGTTAGTTGTAGCTGACATCTCTACTTTCTCCAGAATCGGCCTCAATCAGACCACCTCCCATTCTGACCCTAATTCTGATACTGCCAGTACTTCCCCAAACGTAAAAGGCAGACTCCCATGAAGGACAAGCAGAGTCAAAATCAAATACTAAGTAGTGGCAGTGAAAACCACTTTCTAGCAAGTTTTTACAAATATGCTTCAAGGAATATAAAGCTCTATTATGTCAATCTTGGCTTCTTTAGAGAATATAAGACCTTTCAGTGGACAAATTATCCATTGTTCCCAGTTAGAATAACATAGGGAATTTGTTCTGGGATAATTAACAAGACAAGATAGCATTGCTTCTGCTTTGAATCTTTCAAGTCACTGTTTAAAGCTTTGACATTCCTGGTTGAAATTATTAAGGGTAAAGAGGAATTTTATGACTGTTTTAAAACTTACTTTCTGGACATTGTACGGAGAATCTTTCGACTTTTGCTCAAGTTTTCACTTGTGTTTACCAGCTAAGAAGAGAAAACAACAATTATTTCCCCCTTTTAAAAGTATACTGTAAAATCTTAACATTTCTAACTTGACATTAAGGGGTAATTGGTAAAAACCAAGAAATCAAACCAATTTAAATGATGGCCTCTGAGGATTAGCAGAAACTGAAAGGCTAAGATAGGTAAGAACAAGTAGGCTCAGGAATTATATTTCACGGTTGCTGTGGGCAACTAATCTTCTACCTTGGTTACTCAAATCAGAAAAGATTCCAGTATACCTGAAAGTACTTTGACAGTAATTGTGAAGCAACTTAAGATTTAAATTTCATCAGCCAAATTCCAGGACAGTCTCATGAGTTACTACTGTAGGCTGGATTTTTTAAAACTGCTTTAAGTTTAAAAGAGACACAGTGAATTGTAAAAGGAATTTATCTTAGTTGCCTTCTCCATGGCTTACCTTGAATTTAATTTATGGTAATTTTCAGAGGGAGAATTTCAACTAATTTTTTCCTATCCATGTCTTATCCACAGTATCCATTTTTCAGTTTGGATTTGCCTCATACTATAAACACATTCCATCAGCAAATTGTATCTTTAAAATCCTATGCAGATATATTAAAGAGAAGCAACAAGTTGTTTTTTCAAAGCCTCTCAGAATGATAGGTCATTTTGCCTGAGTTTTTCCATTTGCCCCACAATTATCAGGCTTACCTTAGGTAACAGTAAAGGGCTTATAGCTCAGGATTAAAGCTCTAAAAAAAGTCAGAGGGTACTATTTTACTACATGTGGACAACAGCCTTAGGGCCACATAACAGGAAAGCCACTTGTTTTTTTTTTTTTTGGAAAGCTAATTTTTTACATAAGAATAGGCATACCTCAATGTATGAGAAATAAAAATCTTATTGGTGGTTCTGAATATTATTTATGACATAACTAATGTCTCACCAAAGAGACACTTTAATGAGGAATTAATAAAAAGATAAGAATGGCTGCAAACTTCTATTTGGCAACCCTTAATAAATACAGAAACCTTGTATCTTCTGCCTTTTTATACCCAGTGACCTCTAAATCTTAGTAGGTAAAACTACATACTTCTGATGGTGATCTTTCTACCAAGGAAACTAAAAATTGAGAAAGCTTAAGAATCTACAAGATTATATCCTAAATTCAGCACTGCCAAAGCAAGGCACTAGGATGTCAGGGATGGGGTCCACCCACTATCCCGTCTGGACAAACTTACTCTATTTTTGGTACGTTCCAATTGGTCACGTTGCTCCCCCAGCTCTTCTATGATTTCTGAGCCAATCTGGTCAGTCTCGGTGGCTATCCGGTGAGAACGCTCAATACTTTGGGTGGCGCGGTTTAGGCTGTCAGTTCCTTGCAGAAGCAGTGCTCTTTGAGACTGCAGCCGATTCTGACAAGAGTGTGGAAGGGAACTGTTAGACTTCTTTTGTTATATTTATTGTCAGCACTCACCTTCCTTGTGTAAGAAGGGATACAGTGTAGTTTTTATTAGTTTTAAGACAGAACCAAAGTTCACTACTGAACTTAAGATCCTGCTTAAAGTCAGACTTTAGCAGAGCCTGTAATCTAGTACGGGAGCATAGTGCCTCCCACTGCACTGTTACTACACTTAAGGCAGAGGAGGATATTGATCAAGGTGTTTCCCCTGTGTTTGTGATGAATGTGAACTGGACTAGCAACTTCTGGGAGACCAGGACCCTAGACTTGGGATACAGGATATGGAAAGTCCTATAGCCTCTAGCTTGGGTAGCACAACAAACCTAGGTTATGTCACCTAAGATTCCCACCTGATAAGTACTGAGCATTAAAACTTTAGGGACTGTAAGAATTTCACCTCAGGCTAAACACAGAAAACTCTGAAGTTGCTACAGCTGTGATTGCTCTCAGCAAAGGAGGTAAGCTGCCCTAACACCCTATTTTCGAAATCTCAAAAGTTTGATTCTACCTATAATCCTAAACACAGACAGCATGAATACAAAAGTAGCCTTTGTCAGACCAGAATTAACCCTGACAGAAAAGGGTCAGTTCGAAGTTCATAAAGAATGCACAAACATGGCCCCCTGGTGGCACAGGGGGTTAAAGACAGCATTATCAAGCTAGCAGCAGCAGCTGTAACAAGAATTCACTCTCTGGCCAGGGAGCTGACCCACATATGGTGCAGCAGAACTTTCCTGTCTCACCTGCTTTCCCCCTCAGTTCTGCTCCCTTTGTCTTTGGTGAATTCTTTCACACCCCAACCCCCACATCTCTGACCTATACTCCAGTTCTTGTATGCAAAAATAAATCTTTCAGAAAAAAAAAAATGAATGCACACACAACCACAGGGCCTACTGCTGAGCAGGTAGACTACCAACACTAGACACCACCAGCTAGTAGCCAAAAGACTGCTTCCTAGGTTAGAAAGTCTTTTTACTTCGTATGTCAGGTCAGTGAATGAAGAAACAATTGATGCAAAATATACACATAATGATCTTAATAAACACCTAAAGCTTTTGCTATAAATTAACAAAAATTTTAATTTTTTTTTTCAAATAGAAAATGGAGGGGCTTCCTTGGTGGTACAAGGAGTTAAAGTGTAGCACTATGAAGCTACCCATTGCCAGTGAGGCACAGGTTCGATCCCTGGCCAGGGAGGTGACCAACCTGGTACAGCAGACCTCTCCTGTCTCACCCGCTGCTCCCCTCATCAGTGTATTTCAGTCGGTCTGCCTATTCTACTCCCCACTGTCTCTGGTGGGCCCTCTGACCCCCACCTCTGGATTGTACCCCAGTTCTGTATGCATAAATAAATAAATCCATATATATATATATATATACTACACACCATACACACACAGCCCAGATATAATAAGAATAGATAATACTTTGTATACCACCACTGAAAACCAAACATATATAAAGGATAAAAAGAAATCCAAGCAAGCATATGGTTTGGAAAGACCTACACTGAGTAGATGTGAGTATCCAAGGAGAGAAATGGAATCGGGCACACAGGATGGGAAGTCCACTGAACAGGAACTATACTCCACAACATGGTTAACTATATCATAGACCCCTGAGTGGGTAAAAAACTAACGCTTACTTACCATATGCTCATTCTCTACAGTATATGTACCATATTTCATGTCTCCTCGGCCCCCAGGTATGGCTGTCAAAGGTGTACTTCTCACTTCCCGATGGAGTTTGGCAAGGTCCTTCCGGTAGGTTCGAAGCTTAGACATCATAGGGTTACGGAAAGATAGGGGTGCATAACGCAGTTCCTCCTCCATCTCTGCCAACTAGGAAGGCAGAAAGTATTGAGTACACCTCTCATCAGATGCCTAGTTTGGACTACTAAAGCCACAGAGAGTCCCCCAAATAAGTGCTCATTCAAACATAAAGGCAGGGACTGTGTGTAACATGTTGAATTCCAAGTGCCCGGCACCTGCCTACAAATACCAAACAGGCACTCAACAAGTGTGAGTTCACTTCAAGAAAGCTCCAATACAACCAACTAAATGAGAGAGATTTCAATTATTTTATGAATACTTGCTACATTACCTACATCAGCAACACAGAGAAAATTATGCAGAAACAGGATAAAATCTGGTGGTCCAGAGGGAGTATCCAAAGTTCACACAAGATGTACTGTCTATGTCAGTATAAACTTGTACGGGTAGGAACAATATTACTGAAAGCTGGTAGAAACATGATGTCTATTTCTGTATTAAAAAAGCAAAATATTTAGATGGACTGTCCGTAAAAGATGGCTAAAAAACTAAAACAGTTTGCCTTAAGCTGTGTACTGACTGGATACAGAAAAGAGATATGGAAGAGTTGATGTATTTTACTGATAAGTCTTAAATAGTGATCCACCAATCAGGAGAATTAAAGCAGTGCTTTAGAGTACCTTTACTACTTGAGAAAATTCCCTTTGAACCAAGAAGACAAAATTGTGAAATAAGTTTAAGCATGCCCCTCCCAGATGTATTCATTTTTCCTGCACTCAAGTGTAGTTAAAGTCTACAATATAGCTATTTGTGCAGTGCCTTTAGAGTTCGTTGCCAGGTCATTAATGGGTTATGAATTGTACAATAAACGTGTGTACTAATAAAGCTATACGCACATGTTCTCATTTGGAAGTCTTAAGAACTAGAAATGGCACATGTTCAAATGATTTTATGTGTCACAGATATCGTAACAGAAGAGTTTTAGGACTGGAAATACGCTGTGACTGATAAGCAGGGAGCTCACTGTCTTTACTTCCTCCTTCCTAAGAAAGACGCGTGTCAGCAAAAATTATAATCACAAGATATTGGTCCCGCATAAAATTAACCAAACAATTCTTGTTCGGGGGCAAAATTGCTTGTTAAAAAGTTTATTTCTAAGTTATGTCATTTAAAATGCAACTTAAAAGATGCAAAAATTTATTTTGTATTAGAATCTGTTTCCACTGCTGTCTGGTCTGAGAGTAAAAGATGGAGAGATGAATGGCATTTCTTAGACAAAATACCACATAGGAATGCTTTAGCCCAGTGCTGCAGTTTATTTTTTGAGTTCAACTGTTATTTGAAATATTTTTTATTTTGGGGTTTCTATATAGTGAGCACACAGTGGAAACTTGGGATGAGTATGTACAGCTTACCTCTGAAGAAGGTGGGGGAATGGACCTCAATAACCCTGGGTACCTGTATTCAGGGACTCAACCAACTGACACAAGAGGGTAGATAAATCCTTGAATGGGGAACATGTAGATAGAAAAAAAATCCTTGTTTGAGTGTTATAAAAGGATCAAAACTTGTCTGGCTTAAAATGCACTTTTAAGCATAGGAGTGAGACAGAAACATGTATGTGATGAGTGAAAAAACTAGTAAGCACTAATAGCTTATTAAACATTTTTATATCTATTTTCTCACTTAACCGTCACAACAAATCAATTAACACTTTTGCTTCATAGAAAGACTTCTAAAAGGGGTATCCCTGGTTGCTCAGGGGGCTTAGTCTCAGCACACTCAAGCTATCGGCAACCATTGAAGCATGAGTTTGATCCCTGACCAGGGAGCTGACCCACATGGTAAAGAACAGCAGATCACTCCTGTCTTGCCCGCTGCTCAGCAGTGTGTTTCAGAAGATCTGCCTGTTCTGCTCCCCGCTCTGTCTCTAGCGAATCTTCTTACCCTCTATGCCTCTAGCTTACACCCCAGCTCATGTATGCATAAATAAAAAATAAATCTTAAAAAAAGAGAGAGACTTCCAAGACTCAATTATCTCCATGTCAGAGATAACCAGAGCTCAAACCACATCTACATATTTCTAGGATTATAATACCTATGTACGTTCACAAGAAACCGTAACTTATATTTTCATTTGCTTGGGATGGGCAGAGTGGGAGTGGTTTTGGTTAATTCAAATAAAGTAAGTATCTGTGCACAAAATAAACTGGTATTAGCTGAAAGGCATTAAAAATGCGACCAAGCTCCCTCCCTGGTGGCACAATGGGTTAAAGCACAGCACTAGGAAGCTGTCTGTAGCAGCAGCAGCAGCACAAGTTTGATCCAGCCCAGGGAGGTGACCCACATGAAGAAGCAGACCTATTTCACCCGCTGCTCCCCTCAGCAGTGTATTGTCAGTCCGCCTGATCTGTTGCCCACTCTGTCTCTGGTGAAGCACCTCTGGCCTGTATCCCAGTTCTTGTATACATAAATAAGCAAATCTTTTTTTAAAAATGCTACCAAGGTATTGAGAAGACTGGCTACGTAACAGGTAGTATGGACATCCCTAGCTATACACATGTATTATGTTTCTAACACTCCCATTATGAAGTAGTTTCCAGTCTGGTGTCCTAGCCCTTCTTAAAATAGATGTAGAAGAGAGAAAAAGATGCAGATAAGTATAACTTCTCAGAACTTTCTGGGATAAAGGGAGGGAAGCAGGGAACTTGTCTGGCTTAAAATGCACTTTTCTTCTCAATCTACTCTGGGACCCACAACTAAGGGCAATTATTTCTACAGAGTATTACCAGGGACCTAGACGTCAGCCCCAATCTCCTGAAGTTAGATCATGCTGATTTTGGAGACAGGACTCTTACTTCCAAAGGTTGAGAGCAAAAGTTGTAATTTTTTTTTTTTTTTTAAGAAAAGGCACAGATTAAGAAGTAAGTGTTGGGCTCTCCCTGGTGGTGCAATGCACAGCATTGCGAAGCTATCAACAGCCACTTTGGCTAAGTTTGATCCCTGGCCAGGGAGGTAACCCACGTGGCATAGCACCTCACACCTCTGACCTGTATCCCAGTTCTGTATGCATAAATAAATCTTAAAAAAAAAAAAAAAAAAGCAACTGTTAAACTACACAGCAACCTAGACCAACTACAACAAGCTTTGGGTCCTTATTAGGACATTATCCTATTTATTTATGCCTTACCACGGTACCAAATCCAGTCACAATGCTGGCTGTCTTCTGTAAGACAGAAGAGAATATGGCCACAACCATTTCTGAGTGACATTTTCTGTGACAATATATTTCACAAAGAATAGTAACTTATCTTATTGGCCAGCTTTTAACATATTGAAAAAGAACACCCAGGTAGTTATAAAAATGCAACTTCTACTCAACTCAGGAGTGCATTATCAAAGACGCATTTTCAGGAGTCTTCAAGCTTAACACATTTGTATTTATCGCCCCATGCCTCAATACTCCTCTCCGCCAAGTGGCCTTATTTAGTAAGAAGTAACATCAAGACCAAAGTTATTGGTGAGAAGGTTACAAGCATTACTTTTGGAAAAGAACAACATCAGATAGAAGAAATGAAAACTTAACTCTGCATTCTTACCGTTTCATTTGCTTCCTGTTGCTTCTCATCAAAGTCTCTGATCAACTTTTTCTTCTCCTCTGAAAAAGACAAGACAAATTTCAACTGTTTGATCCTGTTCCATACAGTTACAGAAGCCATTCCTCTGCTCAGAATAAGCTCCCCATTCCTCCATTGGTCAGAGTAGCAGAACTAAATCAAAAAGCATTTAGAAATATATAGGAACAAGATATCATACAATGTCTGGGGGAATGGGGTAGAAAGGATATATTACTAGCACTTAGCACCAGGGAACAAGAATGCCACCTGGGACAGTATTGCATAACAATTATCTGGCCCCTAAAAGGCTAATAGTGTCTCAACTAAATACCACAAGTCTTAATAACAAGATTCATCTATGCTGCAGTGTGCATAGGGACATATTCTCTTAAAAAACTGTATTTTTCATCCAATATGAATAAAAAACAAGCCAGCACCTCGATCAACTAAAGAAAGAGCAATTTTTTCCAGTGCCAAAGAAAAACTAAGTTGGGCTTATGGAGGAATGGCATGTGGGAACTCAGTATGTTGACCTCTATCTATCCTAATTTTCATCTTAATCCTCGACATTCCAACACAATCCCATTTAATATATTGGGAATGTGTGTGTGTGTGTGTGTGTGTAATGCTTAAATATAATGCTTTACATGGATTTATATTTTGTTAATTACAGCATCATCAAGCATGTCACTCTGTTGCTTTCTGAGTGATCACAAGTCATTTTGTTTGTTTTTAAAGATTTATTTATGCATACAGAACTGGGGTACAGGCCAGAGGTGCAGGGGGTGAGATGATTCACCAGAGACTGAGTGGGAAGCAGATGTGGATCAGCGAAGTACACTGCTGAGGGGAGCAGTGTGAGAGACATGAGAGGTCTACTGCTGGGGTCGAAACTGGTGCGGAAGCAGCGGCCAGCTTCAGAGCGCTGTGCTTTAACCCAGTGAGCCACCAGGGAGGACCCCACAAGTCAGTCTGGATGTGTCCATGAGATCAAGCTCCCCCCAGTTTTTTTTCTTTTGTATGTTCCATCACTAGAGATCAATATCTAAGCAACAAATGACAATGCATAAAGAGCAAATGACAATGTACCCTTTACTATTTTACTTGCTGTCATGTAACATTGCCTTGATATATGCAAGGCACTCCATGTAAACTATTTCTTCCACCACTTGCCTCACAAAAACCATGATTTAGTTTTTTTGGTCTTTTTTTTTTAAGGGTGGGGGGCTTCCCTAGTAGCATAAGGGGTGAAATCTCAGCACAATCAAGTTATCAGCAGCCAGTGCAACACAAGTTTGATCCCCAGCCAGAGATCTGACCCACACAGTGCAGACCTCTCCTGACCCGCCTGCTGCTCCCCCCAACAGTGATTTCAGTACATCTGCCTACTATGCTCCCCATTCTGCTTCTGGTGAATCCTTTCAATCCCACCTCCTCACACCTCTGGTCTATGCTCTAGCTCTTGTACACGTAAATAAATCTTTTTTAAAAATAGGAGAAAGTTTAGCTATGGCAAATGACTGGCATCTTGACCATCCATGATGTAAATGAAATGAACAACAAAGCAACTGCTACTATCACTGAGGGGGGCATGTTCTCAGTTACCAGGAATAAATTAATATGTACAATTAAGAACGACGAGATAGTATGATACCATAGAGTAGTATCATATTACCTTATAATAAGCTGTCACCAAAGTGTTAAGTATCGTTACTTCTCGAAATAGGCACATCTCCAAACTCAAAAATTCTCACTTCTGACAAGCCTGGCAGTAGGAAGAAATGGTCTAAAACAAGAACATGTCCTGCCTAGCTTGGATTTTTCTACAACACTGTTAATCATAAATTCTTTTATCCTTCCTTTTCTAAAGGATATGAAAATCTGCAAGGAGGCAAATCGCAGAATGAGTCACAGAAAAGGGTATATAAGAGTACAGGGAGCAGACAACTATAATTTAGATCCTTTCCCTAACTACCTTACATTTCTATTACTCAGTTTTCCTGGTGTTGGAATATTCCTTTTCTTACCTGATTTTATAAAATATACTTTCTCCAAGGAGTGCTTTAGCTAAATAAAGTATTTTGGCAAGAGCTTGATTCTGAAAACAGCTTGAAGACCTTCATCGCATTTTCAGATCCTGTATGAAATCCTTAAACTTAAAAAAAAACCTCCAAAAGGCTGAACCCACACAACTGAGAGGTAAGTGAGAGGTATTTGAGAGGACTGTGAAGCCAATGAATACCAAGCCGCAGACATCATCTAGTCCTTCTTCTCATTTTCTGGTTGAGAAAATTGAATGCGCTGGAGAATGCTGTGTCAACACTCCTAGAACACAAGTCTCCTGACTCGAAACCCAATGCTTCCGTATATTACAGTATTGAAGGCTATTTTTGAACTCTTCGAGTGTAACAGTTAGCCAAAGATAAAATAGAGGAGGCAGAACAAGTAGCTCTATTGAAACAAACTGCTTAATTTTTTAGGGAGCCAAATATTCACTAACAATGAACTACCAAACAGTAAGTTTACATACTGGGTAGACTGGGCCCCAGCAACAAGAGTGAATGAGCCAACACTCTACTAAGCAAACCTTTCCAAACCGTTACATGCGAGTGACTCGCTTAAGACTGAGTGGTGAACTGGTAAACTGAGACGAGCAGACCCTGAAGGCTATAGGGGGGCAAGAGGGAGAATCCTGAGAAAACGCTCCGAGGTTTACCCCCTAAGTACCCTAGGTGACAGCGGGGACGCGGTGGGTGGGGGGCCAGGCAGTCCTAGCGAGCGCGCCTAAGGATGAGCCGAGACAACAGGACCCCGACTTGGAAGGAGGGCGAGGGCTCTTCTTCCCGAGCGCGCAGGACCCAGTTCCGCAAAGCTCGGCCCGCCTAGCCTCACCCGTTCCAGCCATCTTTAGGAGCCGCTCCGGCACCCCGCGTAGGTCTTCATGGAGGCCGCGGAAGATCTCATGCAGTTTCTCGAAATGCTCCGAGGAGGCGGCGGAGGTGGCCATGGCGCACGCCGCGCCCGAGCAGCGGCGGTCGAGGCTCAGGGCACCAGGCCCGCTCCTACCACAGCGGTCAGCCGCCCAGCCCCGCAGACATCACGGCGACCGCTACCGCCAGCGCCCCGGGCGAGACGCTTCCGGGACTGCTGAGGGGGCCTCCCGACCCGGAAGCACACCCCTTCAAGCCGTCACTGACGGAACGCCGGGCGCGAAAGCCTGACGAAAAGTCGGGACAGCCGTTCGCCCCGGGCGACTTCCTGGGGGTGGTGCTGCTCCTGCGAGGGCGACATTCCAGGGCCCTACAAATGTCTAGTCCAGAGTTGAGGGAGGTATCACAGCGGAAGGACTGTCGGGACCCGCGCGACCGGCAGTGCAGCAGCCTCTGCCTAGGGCCCCGCCTTCCGGCGAGGGGCGGGCGCTGCAGTGCATGCTGGGGGCTGGAGTTCGGCCGGAGACGCTCAGACTCGGCGAGCAGCCGTCGCAGGGGGCGTGGTTTCGTTTGCGTGGTGGCCCCAGGGAGTGACGCTATCACTTCTTGATTTGGTTTCAGTATGTGCTTGACATTATTCACTGACTTCGCCCTGGAAGCCATTGCAAAATCCCATCAGATTCCTGCGGGCCCTAGAGTAGAACACTTGAACGGAGGAGGTCAGGTGACCAGTGTCCCCGGCTTCACATTCCGCCTCTATCAAGCTCACCTAGTGTGTCAGTTCACTTTTTAAGAGGAATCGTGCGGAGCAACCCCTAAGCCAGTGGATGGCGCTCCTGACCAACTGGATGGAAGAAGGAGCTTTTCACTCTGCCCCGGAGAAGGGGACGGGAAATAGGGGTGGACTGAATTCTTTGGGCAGTTAAAACCGCTAGGGAGAGATGTCTATGGAGTAGCCACCAGCTTGCCATCTGTGCTTCCTTTGGTCACAGCTCAGCTAATGCTATCTGGGGTAGGATAGACAGCATCTGGCCAATAGCCAGCTTCAGTCTCAATCTCCTTCTCCCTTCTACCTCCCCCCCTTTCCTTTCCTCATATCCCATATAACCTGTTACTGGTGTTCCTCACCATGTGTCTGTTATGGGGTGTGTCCTGCATTATACAATGCAGGTGAGGACCCACCAACCAGGTCACACCTACTATCCCTGGTTTATCCTCTTTCAACTCTATTGTTTTTGTTAATGTGCAGGAATCTGGGCATATAAATAAAACACTCCTTCGCTGTGCTTGGTTAATTTACAATGTAAGGAGACTGGCTTGATCAGGTCTCTTTTCCACTAAGTGTAATGTGTTACCTATCTCAAGTTTTTCTTTGCAACTCTATGGATTTTGATGGTCTAGGGTGGAATGTACCTATTTTCACCGTTTGTCTCTGGAGTCTGTTTTGGAATGTTTACTTGGCAGCCCAATACTTAATTGCCCACACAAAGTATATGAACACTGCAGGGGCTTTAGCAGGGGCGGGAGGGGGGGGGTTCAGATGGTGATTTGTATCTCCTAGACCATATTTTTATTAGCCTGAGCTCAGTGACCATTGATTGAACAAACTTTTTTAGACTAATTTTATTTGAACATAGAAATAGCCAAGTCTGAGATTGTTAGTGGCAGTCTCATAGCATTGTGTTAATAGAAGGGGCAGGAACAAAAAGGAGACATGATGAATAGTTTGGGGTGATTAGGAAAAAATGGGAAAAGTAATCTTTGAGTAGTGTCGTAAAAGTAGAAATGGGTGATCAAATAATCAAATTATCACACAAATGAAGTTAATGGCATTTGAATTGAGACTGCTGTGGCTAGTCTTTGGGGCAGTTTATCCTTAGAATGATAAATACACAACAACAATAATAAAGAGTTCCCTTTTTTTTTTACTATAAATTTTCACTTTATTCTTTTCTTCTGTTGATTTTATCTTAGTTCTTACAGTTTTTTTATTCTGGTAAATAAAAACAAGGAACTTTTGTCATTGACAGTTTAATATATATTAAGTAAAATATTATTTTACTACATTATTATCAAAGATTTTTCACTATTTCCAGAAAATGACATTTTCTAAATATAAAGTTAAATGCTCAAAATAAGTTCAACAAAAGGTTATTTACATTTATGAGAAGACTGTGATCCTATAAGCTCTTATCCCTACCAAAGTAATATGATTCTACAACTATAAACCCTAATTAAAATAGCATACTCCAAACAAGTAATGAGGGAATGACCAATTCCTTAGACTTCCTTTGACAGTATTCTGATAAAAGCTCTCCAGATTAAAGGTAGGCTTTTAGGAAATAGGCATATTCTTTTTTTTTTTTGACATATTCTTAATGTAAGGAAATATCTTGAAAGATTACTAAATTGACAAATTATCAATAGCATCCTTAGGATCATTTTTGAAAACAAAAAATTGGGGTTGCTTTGTTTTCAGTTTTCCTCTTACCCAGCCCCCCTCCCCTTTGGTAGATAGATACTGGTTAAGATTATCGTCTTATCAGTCTTGTTAACTCAGGTGCTCACCCTCATTTCTTCTAGAGCTGGATAGTACCATCTTTTCATTTGTTAAGTCATTAACTAATTTCCTCTCTGCATGCATTACCTCCCAGTATTCCTTTCTTGTTTGGACTTCTTCACTGCTATCCATACCTCTTGACGAGTAGTCACTAACATGTGCATACAAAATCTGCTTCTTTTTACAGCTCTACACTTATATCCAAGACTGGATGATTCCACCTCTGATCACATACCTGTTTAAAACTGTTGCTTTGTGAACATTTTGAATTTTATGAACATATTCCCAACTGCATAAATACATGAGAACAGTCAGTGATAATCACCAAGTAGCCTTTCCTGTCTTCTGGTTTTTCAAAAGGAAACTAAGGCACAGAAAGGAGGCTTCCATGGGCCTGGGGTTAAATAACTGTTTTCCCAAGCTACTCCTTTCTCTATTATATTGCTGGTCTCAGAAACAGCAGAAAATGATCATTTAAATCATAGCTTATTTCTCCTTTTCCCCAAACCAAACAAACTTCTTAGAAAAGGAAGTTCTTCCATGATCTAGACAAGTATCTTAATAGTAGTGGCTTTGGGTTGTCAGAGGCAAAGCCACATCACAATCCACATGCAGGTAAGAGTTCCCTGAAGAATTCAGCTGATGGCATTCTTAAGAGTAATGGTGAGCCCTGCTCTGAAGCCACACACTGTGACTCCTGGAGTTCAGATGAGGCTGCAGTGTGACTGGCCCTCTTGAAAGTTGGTTGGTTGGTTCTGTGATTTATGAAAGCAGAAACTAGCCCAAATTATCATAAATGAACCCTGCTTTAACTTAGATTCTTCTAGAGAGTAGGTTTCAAAGGGAAAATAGAGCTTGCAGGTCATATTAGGGTCTTAAGGTTTCTCAATTAATTCTGGCTGTAACAAGAGCAAAGTAAATCTGGACAAATGCAAGGCATTTACATGAATTTGGCAGTGAACTGGGCTTTTATCAGATGTCACAGGCAAGGGTGGAAGGTCTACTCTCTTTGTGCTCAAGTTTTTAACCATCCTGAAGAAAGATCACTTTGGCAAGGTAGTAGTCTGCTGCAGGCTTCTCTTGGGTCCAACTACCACCACCTGTCAATGGGCAGGGATGCCCACCAGGTCACAGCTGACATCCCATAGCCGCCTGGCGATTGTCTCATTTCGACCCTGGGCAGAGACCCTGGCCAAACAGCAGTCACTGCAAGAAAAAAGAGAGAAGCTTCAAGTACAAGGCTCAAAATAGAGAATGTTCTTTGCCTGGCATAAGGAATATGACAGAAAAACAATCTTCTCGGCAATCCATAGAGCCAATGTTTGTCCAATTTCTTCATTCTCTAAGCTTTATCCCAGAGACATGTAATTACCGTTTACATCTCACTGAATATACCTCTTATCAGAATGTTTTGTTAATACATAATGCATACCATTTATTCTTTCTATTCCCTTTTGTATCACATGTGTAAATGTAATAACAGCACCTGCCCAACACCTGTGTATATTCCATTGTTCAAATAAACATCTGAAGCACATTCTACAACATCATCTAGCTGACATCTAGCTGTGACCATTTACATTGGTCACAGATGCTTGAAGTGTTAAATAATACTCATTATTTCTGGACTACCTGCAGTTATATTTTAAACTTGAATAACAAGTAAGGCCAGGTTCATAAACAACAAAAGTAGGTACAGCTAGCATGTACCCACTTTTGTACATTTACCTACATTTGTACATGTACAAATTTTTCACGTACATTCTCTTCATTGCTGTAATCCTAATCCTAACTGTACACAAAAATGAACATTATTTCAAGGATAATTCTCTTATTTATTCTTGTATTTTCTGCATGTAGTACACGCAGCAACTGGGACCTTATTACAAGTACCAGTTCTCAGGAATTTGTTATCAATCATGTCTCCAGATGTTTTTTAAACAATGTGAACTTGCCGTTAGATAAGAAGCCTTACAAATACAGTACTTTCGGCCCTCCCTGGTGGCCAGCGCACAGCACCAGGAAGCTAAAGCCACTTCCGCATGAGTTCAATTCCCGCTGGCCGGCCTGGAGGTGACCACATGGCGAAGCAGACCGCCCACTGCTCCCCTAGGCAGTGTACTTCATTGATCTGCTTGTTCTACTCCCCACTCTGTCTCTGGCGAAGTCTCTTGCCGCCCCTGAGTCTCTGGCCTGTACCCCAGTTCTGTATGCAAAAAATAAATCTTTAAAAAACAAAACAAAACAAATACAGTACTTTCAAGGCAACTCATCAGCAAAACCTGCCATATTTATTTTTTTTAAAGATTTATTTACTTATGCATACGAAACTGGGGTACAGGCCAGAAGTGCAGGGGCATCGAGAGGATTCACCAGCGTCAGAGTAGAGAGCAGAACAGGCAGGTTGACAGAGTACACTAAGGGCAAGACAGGAGAGTTCTGCTGCACCATGTGGGTCACCTCTCTGGCCAGAGATCGAATTCAGTGCTGAAGCAGCTGCAGCTAGCTTCGTAGCGCTGAACTTTAACGCGTTGCGCCACCAGTGAGGGCCCCCAACCTGCCATTTCTAAATGAAAAGACCATCACTGAGAACCAAAAGGCTCTGTATAGCTTTCTAGAAATGGCAGGTCCTCTGTAAGCCTTTATAGCCTCTACTACACTGTGCCTATTTTCTTTGTAAGGTTATGGTAAAGAGCAAATGTTACAATGGCCATGAAACTGTCTTGTAAGTTATAAGGTTTTTAAGTATAAAATTTATTCCAATACTTCAGTAAAAGCTACTTAAATGTAATTATAATATCAGCACAGTACTGTTATTTTCAGTGGGATTTTGGTTAAACGGGATTTGGTAAGTAGATCAATTTCAAAACTTCCTACAAAGCCCCAGAAATCAAGTGTGATCCTGGCATAAGATGAATGGAACAGAATTAAAAGTGCCTAGGTAAAACCTTACTTATCAACTTATGGGTTGATTTTTAATAAAAACTTCTACTGTGGATTCTTATGGACTGTATCATGCCCCTCCAAATCCACATGTGGAATCCCTAATTCCAAAGTATATTTGGAGATATGGCATTTAGGAAGGTTAAAAGTCTTAGGAGGGCCCTCCCTGGTGGTGCAGTGGGTTAAAGCGCATCTCTGTGAAGCCTGCCATAGCCACTTCTGCGCCAGTTTGATCCCCCACCAGGGAGCTGACCCACATGGTGTGGCACACCTCTCCTGACCCGCCCACTGCTCTCCTCAGCAGTGTACTTCATTGATCTGACTATTCTGCTCCCAGCTTTGCCTCTGGTGAATCCTCTCACTATTCCTGCACCTCTGGCCTATATCCCAGTTCTGTATGCATAAATAAATCAATCTTTAAATTAAAAGTCATAAGGTAAGTCCCTAGCCCAATAGGACTAATTCTCTTATAAAAAAAAGGGGATACCAGGAAGGTACAACTACAGAGGATAAGCCAAGTTAGGATGCAATAAAAAGGAGGCCTTGCACAAGCCAGGAAAGAGGCCTAAGTAGATGTCAACCCAACTGGCACTTCACCTTGAACTTCCAGTCTCCAGAACTGTGAGAAAATAAATTTCTGTTGCTTAAGCCACCAGTCTATAGCAGCCCAAGGCAGACTAATACAGTTACAAAGACAAATCAATAGGAAAAAAAAATAATCTCTTCAATTAATGGTGCTGGACCGGTGGTATGCACATGCAAAAAAAATTAAATTGATCCTCTATCTCAAGGATAGAGGATCAATGTATCAAAATGGGCCACAGACCTAAAAGAAATGCTATTACATCTAGCATTTAGCAAATGTAATGCTAAACCTAATAAACATAATTGTAAATCTTCATGACCTTCATTTAAACAATGGTTTCTTAGTTATAACACTGAAAGCAAAAGTGACCAAGCAAAGATAGATTAAATTAGACCTTGTCAAAATTTAAAATGTTTGTACCCCACAGGACTCTATGAAGAAAAGTGAAAACATAAACCACAGAATTCAAGAAAATATATATAAATCATATATCTGATAAAAGGCTTGTATCTAAGTTATCCAAAGAACTGTTATAACTTGACAATAAAAACCAATAATCCAATTTAAAACAGGCAAAGCATCTGAATAGATGTTTTTCCAACAGAGATATACAATAGACAATGAACACACAAAAAAGATGCAGAAAAATGCAGCTAAAAAATCATGTTAAGATACTACTTCATTCTCACTGTGTTGGCTAAAATAAACACAGTGAACACAGAGCAAAGACAAACTGGAACTCTCAACGTGCTCCTAGTGGCAATACAAAATGGTACAGCCGCCCTGGAAAACAGTCTCGTATTTTTTGAAAAGTTAAAAAGAATTCACATATGAACTCTTCCAGTGAACATGAGTATATACCCAAGAGAAATGTCTATACAAAAACTTGTACATCTATGTTCATAGCAGCATTATTCAAATAAAAAAAATGGAAATAACCCAAATGTTCATCAACTCAGAAAGAGATAAAATCTGGTAGCTCCACAAACATTATTTATCAATAACAGTATAACCGTGAACTTACTATACTAACTGAAGAAGTTAGTCACAAAGGACCACATATTACATGACACCATTTGTATGAAATATCTGGTATAAGCAAATCTATAGAAACAAAAAGTAGATCAGTGGGTTGAGGCAGAACAGTCAGGCAAAGAGCCTAAAGATTTCAATCAAGACAGACTTTTATGTGTGTTTTTGACAATGGTCTAAATGGCTTCAAAATGCTTAAAATTAAGAATCCAGGGCACTGGAAAAGCTCTGACAATGACTTTCTTTAAATCACTCAATCAAAATCAAGAACAAGGGTTATTTCTTTTCTTAAAATCTGTAGGGAAGAAAAATCTAGTCACTCTTGGAAAATTATTGCAGTGTACAAAACTATATACACTGTATTATAGTCTTTTTTCATTTTTAAAGATTTATTTATGCCTACGAGAACTGGGGTACAGGCCAGAGGTGTGGGGGGATGTGTGTGAGAGGATTCACCAGAGACAGTAAGGAGCAGAACAGGCAGATCCATTGAAATACACTACAGAGGAGAGCAGCAGGCGGGTCACGAGAGGTCAGCTGCGCCATGTGGGTTACGTGACCTCCCTGGCCATGAATCGAACTCATGCGTCAGTGACTGCACACCGCTTCATAGTGCTGCACTTTAATCTGCTGTGCCACCAGGTAGGGTCCACACTGCACTATATTCTTATACTTCAGACCCACAATTCCAATCATCTCCAAGCATTTCTTTTTATTTTTTAAAAACATTTATCCATTTATGCATACAGAACTGGGGCTGCAGGCCAGAGACACTGGGGCAGGGACAGTACCTCTCTGCCACCAGAGACAAAGGTCTCAGGGACAGTACCTCTCTGCCACCAGAGACAAAGTGGGGAGCAGAACAGGCAGATCAACTAAGTACACTGCTTAAGGGAGCAGAGAGTGAGACAGGAGAGGTCTGCTGCGCCATTTGGGTCAGCTCCAGGCCTCAGGATCAAACTTGCACTGAAGTGGCTACAGCTTGCCTGCACTGCACACTTTAACCTATCGCACCACCAGGGAAGGCTCATCTCCAAGTATTTCTATTTACACATCTTGTGGCAAACTCTTAATATGTACAGAGCTAGTTTATTATGTGGTAGGCAATTGTACTCTTTGACTGAATATCCACTTCATAATCTTTTGGCACTAGCAACCTTATTTCTTTATGCAAAATTACCTCTTCTACTTGGATATATTTGAAGAGCTCATTAATTAAGAGCTTGTCCTCTCCTGGCCTAAAAAGTAGCCTAAAAAGGGTAAGGAGTTAGAATTAAGGGAGACATAGAATTAAAGGAGAGAATATAGTGCTTCGTCACTACAGTGGAGGGCAAGCAATGAAACAAAGACTAGAGAGCGGATGTTCACTCACTCCATCAGCAGATCCCTGGCCAGCTCTCTGGCCACTCTGCTTGGTTCTTCAATCTCCCCTTTGGACCTAGGACCATCTCTGTATTTTAATAAATTCCTTTTTTCAGTTATCCAGAGTCTCTTTCCAGTGCTCTGGAACTTTGGAATCAAAGGACCCCCCCTTGCTCACGTTTTTCATGTCTGCGCTCACAGTATTAAACATCAATCCCTCAGTTACTCTGACTTGAACCAGGTAACCAAACCCTCTCCCTCCACACACTCAGTTAGTCCAAGTAGCAAAAATTCTGCCTCTTCAGGGCCTCTCTAACTACACCAGTCTCTTGGTTATATTTATCATTACACAAACTAAGAGCTCATTACTTTTCACTTGGGTTACTTATTCATTCATCAAACAAGGTCCCCAGACCAGATTTTGTCTTTTTTCACTGAAACATCTTCTCTACTCTTCCCTCAGTCTGGGATTATAGGTCTTTCTTGATCTGACCGTCTTATCTGTTTTTTTAATCTTATTTGCAGTCCTTCTCTAAAGCTTCAGGTTATCGCCACAAAATCTTGAAAGTGCTGGTAAAAAATATGTTAAGAATTTATAATGTGGAGCTTCCCTACGGCCCAGCAATCCCACTCCTAGGTATCTACCCAAAAGACACAAAAACAGTGATTGAAAAAGATACCTGCACCTGCATGTTTATTGCTGCTTTATTTGCAATTGGAAAGACATGGAAACAGCCCAAATGCCCAAAAGTAGATGACTGGATAAAAAAGATGTGGTACATATATACAATGGAATATTACTCAGCAACCAAAAAAGAGAAACACATGTCTTTTGCAGCAACTTGGATGGAGCTGGAAAGATCATGCTTAGTGAGATAAGCCAGAAAGAGAAAGAAAAATACCGGATGGTTTCACTCATAGCAGGAGTATAATGGACCAGGCGAGAAAATAACAAAAATAATGAACAACCATATACCAGAGACATTTTGCGGGGGTGGAGTGGGGAATGGGATCAAAAGGGGGGTGGGGAGGGAAGTGCACGAGATTATGGTGATGGCACACGGGTGACTTGGTGATGGGAAACCCGCGGGGATTACAATTGAAATGGAAAAAAAAATGTGCAAAATGATGTAAAAATAAACTTTTGTGATAATTAAAAAAATAAATAAACTGTTATAAAAAATATGTTAAGAATTTTATCACATGTGCTTTCTGGAAGGTGCTTCAAAATAATATGGGAGGACAAGAGTTTGGAAAGGAGTAGTGGACAGGGATGAGGCAGGATTTGCTATGAGTTAAAGGTTGTTGAAACTGGACATGGGAATACAGGGATTCAACATGCTATTTTGTCTGCTTCTGTGTATATAAAAAATTCCATACGATAAAGATTTCAAAGTCTTTACTTATTCAAGAAGGGAGGCCACTGATAAGATTTCAGTCCCAAAAGCAACAGGGAATTACGATTCAAATTCTTTTTAATATAAAAAGCCAGGAATCCAAAAAGGGACAGAGAAAACTGGGCTGACACAAACAATGAAAGAATAATCAACCAAAATGCATAATTATCAGTGTAAAAGATGGTATGAATACAATCAACTTAAGAATTATCACACACATAAAAAAGTGATGGAGTCAAATTTCCCTAGTAAGAGGTAAAAATCCTAGAACATCAAAGACAAAAGCTGTATTGGACAATGTAACTTCTAAAGAGTATGATAGGCCAGACAAATCCAAGTGATTTCCTTTGGGCAATAACATCTCATCTTCAAAAGCAGATACTCATACCTGAAATGACTCCCACTCAGACCCTCCAGGCCTTCCGCTATGGCACAGTGGAGGGTGGTCTGAGCTCCTTGCTGAGGGGTCTTGATGAAGAAAGAGAAAAGCCGCCACATCCACCTTACGAAAGTCGAGTGCCGAATCAATTCCGTGTGTACTGTGCCGGGGTGGACGGAATACGTCGTGACACTGGAGCCTGCCGGACAGGAAGACAGGACATGACCCAGGCAGACTCCTCACTTCCTTCCCACAGTGGAACCTTGAGTGCTCCTCACAGTAATGTAAACCTCCCTTTCTGACGCCAGCTCAGCGTAACTTAAAACTCTGCAGCAAAGCCAGGATTCCACTCTCAGCTGTGGTGTTGAATATTCCCTTTTGAAAGCTACCTTTTCATCAACTTCCATGAATCCCCTATTTCTGTTTTTTCTAACCCTTCTGGATGCTTTCTCTGTTTCCTGGACCAGTTCATCATCTCCCACCCAAGCTTAAAAAGTTGGAGATCTGTGGCTCACTAAAATTCCCTCCATATAACTTATGGAGTCCCCATTTTTACTTATGACCCAAGCTGTTTCTGTGAACTCTTGTTGACTGTGAGTATATCATAAGGGTTGAGGGCATGGGCATACATAGTCAGGCTGCCCAATTTCAAGTCTGGCTCTAGCATTCATTAGCTTTGTAACCATGGGCAAGCTAATGACATTGTGATTCAGTTTCCTTATCTGTAAAATGGGGATAATCATAATACCTGCACTCACAGTGTTGTTCTAAAGATTACATGAGTTCCCATGCATAAAAGAGCTTAGAATAGTATCTGGAGCATGTTAAGTGGTCTTTACCTACCTCACCAGTGAGTTATCTCAGGTCCCCCATCTTTATTGAAAACTTTCCAGGCAGAAGTGTTTCCAATTTTTTCTCGATTTCATAAAGGTAATGCGATGTATATACATCCTGTCTACTATTTACCTCTCTCTTGTAAAGGTTTGCTGCTGGATGAATTTGGTGTCAAGTTTATGAAGAAATTGAATTTTCAGGTCTGGGTTTTGGATTTCACAATTGCAAATCAAGTAGTATGGACCACTATTATTTTTAATTTGACATCTACTCTAGAGGACCTATAATAATGCAGATTTAGAGGTCCAAAACTGAACTCACTTTGAAAGTCAAATCAGGTTCCTGAAGTGTTCCCTACATTCTCAGCAAAAGAGGCACATGGGAACAGTTCTTGAAAATTCCTCACCTTATCATACAGATGTGGTCAACAGCCCCTAGTTTTCACATTCTGAGTAAGCCTGAGTAGAGTACACAACCCTTTTTCTCCATCACCCCAGCCCTAGTCTCATTTCTCACCCCGATTATAGAAATCATCTGTGTCTTGCAGTTTTTCAGTGTCCTTAGAATAAACAAGAAATCATTACTGTGGTCTCTACCTATTTCACCAGTCAGCTCTGCCTTCTATTCCTCTTGCTTTGTACACTCTAACCATGAACGCCTTCTCAGTTTCTCAGATTGACCCACGTTCCTCTTCCTGTCTGGAATGTTTCACAGCCCTCTCAGCTGTCTTACCCACACACACCTGTAACACATTTAATTTCTTTTTTTTAAAAAAAAGATTTATTTCTATTTATTTATGCATATAAGAACTGGGGTATGGCCAGAGGTGTGGGGGGTTGGAAGGATGGAAGGGTGAGAAGATTCACCAGAGACAGAGTAGGGAGCATAACAAGCATACTGACTAAAATACACTGCTGAGGGGAGCAGCAGGTGAGACAGGAGAGGTCTGCTGTGCCACGTAGGAGAGCTCTCTGGCTGGAGATTGAATTCAGGTTGCAGTGGCTGCGTATAACTTGACAGAGCTAAGACTTAACCCCTTGTGCCAGGGGGCCCCCTCATTTAATTTCTAATCACCCTGCAATAAGGGCTCAGCTTGCAATTCACTTCCTCAGAGAAGTGTTCCCTGGCCCCTCAGAGGGATAACATGCCCCCAGTGTAATCCTTATACTTCCCCTTTATAGCAGTTATGACAATTATAATTAAACAATAACACATGGAATGCAGCAATCTAGATGTTTTCAACAAAAATGGATAAATAAACAAAGGCACATCAAAACCATGAAACATGACGCAGCCAACAAAATATGGGAGAATCTCTATGAGAAACAAGGAAAGATGGCCAAGATAGGGTGCTGGAATTTCAATTCCTTGTATATGATACATATGTATGTAAATGTATAGGGAAATCACTACAAAGATGCGAATCAAGTTGTTGCCCAAGGTTTCTTGAGAAGAGATAAGCAGGAGAGGGAGAAAAAGAAGTGAAGGAAAGGGGAAGGGACGTTCACCTTTAATCTATATATTTCCATGTTATATGAATTTGTTTAATGGAAACTATTCAAATACCACTAGACTGATTTTACATGTGACAGTTGTCTAAATACTTGCTAAATTGTCTCTTTCCCCCATTGGATGTAAGCCAAAGTGAGGAAGCGTCTGTACATTTCTTACCACTCCGCCCCCAAACCCAGTGGGTACAATGACAGGGACACTGGGTGGGCACCTACCTGATGAGTGGCTTAATGGATGGCTCCTGTCATGCCCAAGCTGCTTTTCATTGCACCACAGCCATTTCCCACCTGACCCTCACGTCCATCAGACGCCTCACTAAAGTCTCCTGTTTTGATCTAGTCCTCACAGCTGGGCCCACCTCTCCCTCTCCAGGCCACACCAGCTCTCTGCCCAACCCTCTGGACAGTTTGCACCATCCAGTTACCCTCATGCACTATGAGCTGATGAAGGTTACCATGACCTGGGCACAAACTGGGCATATGAACTAAGCTAACTGCACCAATTTCACTCCTGTCTCACAACTGTAGATTATCCTGTTCCAATGTCCAATCCTATCCTATGTCTAATACTTGAGCATGAATTCTGCCTGCTTCAATCCTTAATAACTCCAAGGGCCCATTCCACATTTCCTTTCTCTTTACTGAAAATTCAGAGCAAGCACCAAAGACATCTATTCGTGACTGCAGACTCCCCTGCCCAAGCATACATAGCCCTTTTATCTGACCCTTTGCTTCTAGAGAGACTCTGTTCCACATTCCCAGTTGTATCCAGTACTATTCGGTTCCCTCCTTAAGAACCTGGCTTGCTCATGAGGCCTGAAATGATTACGACAATAATCTGGGAAGCAGTGCCATTTTACATACAAGGAAGTCTTGGAAAAGTAAAGTCAAGCCTCGAAACTCAAAGTCAGAATTTCCCAGTCCCTGTCAATCACTTCCAATTCTCAGTGGTGGGCTGCACATACTAAAACTACCAGTTCTAGTTTGGGAGAAGACTCTATCTAGAGGATGGATGGGTTTCAGAAAATAGTTTCTGTTACTGTAAGTTTTAACTACTCCCATGGTGACTCATTTCTGGTAAGCCTACCTTTTAGCCTTCGGGCCAGCTCCTGGGTAAAGAGGATATTGGCCAACTTGCTGTGACAGTAGGCCAGGCCTGAGTTGTAGAACTTCTCACCATGCAGGTTATGGAAGTGGATCTTTCCCATGTGGTGTGCTAAGGAAGACAGATTCACTACCCTGGATGGGGCTGATTCTTTCAATCTGTCTAGGAGCAGATGGGTCAGGAGGAAGTGACCTATGAAGAAAATTAGAATTAACAAATTCAGCATGGGGTGAGGAGAGTAGTGGTGAGCAGGGCCTGACTATGGGAGGCAGAGAACTCGAGAAGAGGGCTTTCTGTCTCAGCTTTTTATTATTAACTATAGACCAAACTCAATAAGGACACAAGGATCAGTAAAAGACACAAGACATACTTCTATGAATATGAATAGGAAGCCCGGTCTTATTCCAACTTTGCTTAACATCATTCCTTAGGAGACAATGGCTTCCACTTGTTGGCCACAAGAATCACTACTGAGAAAGCAACACAGCCCCCCAACACTATTAGTACATTCAAAAATGTCTGTAACCCCACACTACCAGGGAGGGCCCAGGTTAATGGAATCCGAATCACAGGTTAAAAAGTAGGTGAAATCATCACTTGGAATAGGGAGATACAAATTAAAACCACAATGAGATACCACCTCACACCAATGAGAATAGCACATCTTAAAACAACTAGCAACAACAAAGGTTGGCGAGGATGTGGAGAAAAAGGAACTCTCTTGCACTGCTGATGAGAATGCAAACTAGTACAACCACTATGGAAAACTGTCTGGAGGTTCCTCAAACTGCTAAACATGGAGCTTCCATATGACCCAGCAATCCCACTCCTAGGTAGCTACCCAAAAGACACAAAAATGCTGACTCAACAGACACCTGCACCCTCATGTTTACTGCTGCTTTATTTACAATTGGAAAGACATGGAAACAGCCCAAATGTCCAAAAATGGATGACTGGATTAAAAAGATGTGGCACATATATTACAATGGAATATTACTCAGCAACCACAAAAAAAATAAATAAACACATGCCTTTTGCAGCAACATGGATGGAGCTGGAAAAGATCATGCTTAATGAAATAAGCCAGAAAGAAAAGGAAAAATACTGGATGATTTCACTCATAGCAGGAGTATAACGGACCAGGTGAGAAAATAATAATGAACAGCTATATACCAGAGACATTTTGTGGGGGTGGAGTGGGGAATGGGATCAAAAACAGTAGGGGGAGGGAAATGCACAGGACTGTGGTGATGGCACACGGGTGATTTGGTGATGGGAAGCCCATGGGGATTACAACTGAGATGGAAAAATGCACCAAATGATGTCAAGATAAACTATTACATTATTTAGTTAAAACAAAATAACATGCAATGGTTGCACAACAATGTAATGGATTTAAGGTTACTGTGTTCTACACTTAAGAATGTTACTGTGTTTTACACTTAAGTTGAATGGCGCATTTTATGTCACACGTCTTTTGCCACAATTAAAACATCTACTGAACTGAACAAGAGAAGAAATATAATAGAGTGATTTCAGTTCTCCCTGGGAGCATTTAAATAGGCTGGGGTTTTTTTTGAATAATAATTCAGGCTTTTTTTTTTTAATTCAGTAGAACTAAATCAGCTCTTTGTTTATAGACTCATCCACTATTCCAAAGCTCTATTTTATGTTGTGTCTTAATAAATTAATCACTCAGTTATGTTTTTAAAAAAACAAAGTAGGTGAAATCGTGAATATCCCTTTTTTCCAGCAAGACCATACTTGTTATTCAATTATTACCCAGAAGTCTAATACCACAAAGGCAGATTAATCCATCCACTAAATGAGATTTCTTACCCAAGTGGTTCACTCCTATGTGCATTTCAAAACCGTCTGCTGTCTTGGAATAGGGACACATCATCACTCCTGCATTGTTGATCAGAATGTGGAGATGCTTTTCCTCTGCAAGGAGACAGAGGGTGAAGGTAGCCAGCCACAGTTGTTTCACCTTAGAAATCTGCCTAACCCTCAGACTTTAAAATGGGGATGCAGGACTTTGATCTTCTCTCATTTTTCCCTTCATATTCATTCTGTATTGCCTTTTTTAAAGATTTATTTATTTATGCATACAGAACTGGGGCACAGGCCAGAGGTGCAGGGGTGGTGAGAGCATTCATCAAAGGCAGAGAGGGGGGCAGAGCAGGCAGATTGACTGAAATACACAGCTGAGGGGAGCAGTGGGTGGTCAGGAGAGGTCTGCCACGTCATGTGATCCACCTCCAGGGCCAGGAATCAAACTTGCACTGAAGCGAGTGTGGCCAGCTTGCAGTGCTACGTCCTAACCTGCTGTGCCACCGGAAGGGCCTATAGTTTATATATTTTTTCTCTTATTTTAATGTATCAGAAAGGGAGAAGGATCTTTTCCTTGGAGCTAAGTTTGCCATATTGATCACAAAATCTGCAATAATCTGGATCTACACTTACCTGCTAAGAATTCTTTATTTTTTTAAAAAAAGATTTATTTTATTTATTTATGCACACAAGAGCTGGGGTGTAGGCCAGAGGTACAGGGGTAGTGGTAGGGGAGTGTATTCACCAGAGACAGAGCAGTGAGCCAAACAGGCAGACTGACTGAAATACACTGCTGAGGAGAACAGCAGGAGAGACAGGAGAGGTCTGTTGCACCATATGAATCAGCTCCCCGACCAGGGACAAACGTGTGCTGCTGAAGTGGTTGCTCATGGTTTCACAGCACTGAGACTTAACCCCCTGCACAACCAGGGAGGCCCACTTACCTGCTAAAAATTCTTTAGCAAAGGCTCGAATAGATTTAGTATCTGCCAAGTCCAGCTTCCGCACCAACACTTGTTTGTTCCCTGTCATAACCTGGATCTCTTTGGCCACCAGTTCTCCCTTTTGTACATCACGGCAAGCTAAATACACACGGGCACCTGTCAACCAAGATATGAGATGATCGTCAGCTCTGGTTTTTATATACATATATATATATATTTTTTTAAAGATTTATTTATTTGTGCATACAGAACTGGGGTACAGGCCAGAGGCTCAGGGGTGGCAAGAGGCTTCACCAGAGACAGAACAGGTAGATCGACGAAGTACACTGCTGAGGGGAGCAGGGGGCGGGTCAGGAAAGGTCTGCCACGCCATGTGGTCACCTCCAGGGCAGGCAGGAATCGAACTCATGCAGAAGTGGCTTTAGCTTCTTAGTGGGTACAGGCAAGAGGTATGGAAGGTGAGAGGATTCACGAAGACAGAATGGGGAGCAGAACAGGCGGATCTACTGAAATACACTGCTAAGGGGAGCAGCAGGCAAGTCAGGAGAGGTCTGCTGCACCATATGCGGGTCAGCTCCCTGGCCAGGGATTAAACTCAGGCTGTGGCAGTGACAGTGCTCAGACTTAACCTCTAGGGTACCAGGAAGCTCCAGCTCTGTTTTAGAGTGGGCATTATAGACCTAATACTGACTTTAAATGCCATTTTAAAATTATTTATGAAGGTGTATTTATTTGTGCATACAAGAACTGGGGTATAGGCCAGAAGTGCAGGGAGTGGTGAGAAGATTCACCAGAGACAGAGTGGGAGCAGAACAGGAGGGTTGACTGAAATACACTGCTGAGGGGAGCAGTGGGCAGGTCAGGAGAGGTCTGCTGCGCCATGTGGGCAACCTCCCTGGCTCGGAATCGAACACAGGCTGCAATGGTTGCCAATAACTTTATAATGCTGAGACTTAACCGCTTGCACCACCAGGGAGGCCCAATTTTTTTTTAAAGGAATCTTCATTCCAAGTGTACAACAGAGGTATCTGATACAGATATTAGAAAAGGAAATATATAAATAGCATTGGGCCCTCCCTCGTGGTATAGTGGGTTAAAGTGCAAGTACTGCAAGCTGGCCACAGCCGCTTCGGTGCGAGGTCCTTCCTGCCCCAGAGGTGACCCACATACCACAGCAGACCTCTTCTGAACGTCCACTGCTCCCTTCAGCAGTGTACTTTGTCAGCAGTCCTGTTCTGCTCCTCACTCTGTCTCTGGTGAATCTTCTCACCACCACTGCCCCTCTGGCCTATACCCCAGTTCTGTACGCACAAATAAATAAATAAATAATCTTAAAAAAAAATCAATCAATCAAATAGCACTGTCTGTTACATGTATGGCATTGTACATATGACCAGAAAACTAGTAAGACACTTGTAATATTCTGGAATTCCAAGACTGGGAGAAATAATGAAATGGTTGTCATTGTAAAGGATAAAATGGCAGTAGCAAAGAGAATTAAGAGCAGATGAACTTACCTCTTTGAGCCAGCTCTCTGGCCGTCTCTTTGCCAATACCTGTGTTTGCTCCAGTGATGACAACTACCTTCCCAGGAAGTTGGACAGTTGATGTACATACCCCATTGGACAGCATTTTCCTGCAAACAGAGGAGACCCACCCATTCTTCATTCTTTTTTATCTCAACATAGGATTTCTGCAACTACCCATCTCTTCATAGACAGATTTGTTTTCCTTCCTTCTCCTTTACTTTTATAGGTTTATGGAAGGTAATGGGAAAGAAAATAAGTTTTCTGCTTTTGTTCAATGGCAAACTGTAGAGCTGACCCCTGCAATACAAAAACTAGATAAATATGATTAACACAGAAACCTGGCTTGTTTGATCTCTCCACAGGAGACCTCTTCCACAAGCTTATGAAATCAAAAGACTCAGCCTAGCTAACAGATCTACTTATGTCAATATGTCCACAAATGACACACTGTGACTTTGATAAACAGCTAATCCAGCATGAAATATTAAAATTATGAAAGATTATCAACCTGGGACAAAATAAACAGAATCCCCCCCAATCAAAAAGAAAGCACAGCAGTACAAAGCAAGTGGCAGCCACTTCAGCACAAGTTCAATCCTGGCCAAGGAGGTGGCCCACATGGAGCAGCAGACCTCTCCTGACCCACCCACTGCTCCCCTCAGCAGTGTATTTTGTCTATGGGCCTGTTTTGCTCCCCGCCCCCCCCCACCCCCCCAGACAGGAGAGGTCTGCTGGCCGTTATCAAACTCAGGCTTTGGCGGGACCAGTGCTGAGACTTACCTCTAGGCCACCGGGCAGCCCAGGAGAAGCGCTTTTAAAGAGCATTTCTACCTTTTTTTCATCAAAGTTGGAATTACACATACACACTGCTAACTACTAAATCTATCTCCTTAGTGCTGGTAGGCTGATGAGGAAACAAATAACTCCCAGCGACCAAGCCTCCCTTGAGCTTGAGCTCCAGAAATAACCTATCAGGATAACCTATCTTCTTCTTTTTTAATGATTTATTTATTTGTGCATACAGAACTGGGGTACAGGCCAGAGGCCCAGGGGTGGCGAGAGGCTTCACCAGAGAGAGTGGGGAGCAGAACAGGCAGATTGAGGAAGTACATACACTGCTGAGGGGAGCAGCAGGTGGGTCAGGAGAGGTCTGCCACGCCATGTGGTCACCTCCAGGGCAGGCAGGAATTGAACTCATGAGGAAGTGGCTTTAGCTTAGTGCTGTGCTTTAACCCGCTGCGCCACCAGGGAGGGCCTGAGTTTTTTCTTAACCAGTAGGAATGGGAGACAATCAACTATGAAAGTTGAGCTGGGCTCTCCCTGCTGACACAATGGATTAGGACACAGCACTGCAAGCAGCTGCTTCAGTGCGAGTTTGATCCCCAGCCAAGAGGTGACCCACTTGGCGCCGCAGACCTCTCCTATGACCACCCGCTGCTCCTCTCAGCAGTGTACTTTGATGATCTGGCTGTTTTACTCTGTCTCTGGTAATCCTCTCACCGCCCCTGCACCTCTGGCCTGTACCCCAGTTCTGTATGCATAAATTAATAAATCTTCAAAAAAAAAAAGTTCAGCTCTTGCTTCCACAACCTAGCTAGGTAGGATATATAGCCCTTGAGGTATAAGCAAACAAAACTCATGGAGGCATGTGTTTTCAGTTCAGTTCAACTTTTCATTGAAATTCTATGTCCACGAGTGCATGTTGTGATGGAAAAGGACAAAGAAACAGTCTTTTCATCTGAGGATGGTCACCCACGTGAGCCTAGCGTCAGGAGTGCTAGTTCGGAGGAGAGAAAAATACTACTGGAGGGCAGAGGTGGGCAGGAAAGAAAGAAACGTGTGATCTAGGGTGAAGACAA
The DNA here is from genome assembly GCF_000260355.1 of Condylura cristata. NCBI lineage: Eukaryota > Metazoa > Chordata > Mammalia > Eulipotyphla > Talpidae > Condylura > Condylura cristata. The sequence goes on along the minus strand of NW_004567114.1, from coordinate 26,135,585 downwards.
TTTCGACAGCACCTGCCCACCTGGGGGGAAGGAGTGTCTCTTCAGTCGCTAGACCACCGTCACCACTGGTGACTTAGCAGAACCAATCAGCAGGCGGCCGGCCGTGCAACGCGCCGCCCATCTCTGTGGCGTCCAGCCAGCCATGGGTAGCTACGTCAATGGTCCCTATACCACACTCCTCATCCTCACTGGCCCATAGCCTCCCAGAGCCCAGCGCCCCAGAGCGTATAGTCCTCAGCTTCTCCTGACCCAAAGGGCTCACGAGGAAACAGTTTCATTGCTTTCCATTATATCTGCCCAGAGAATGCATGAGTCTAACGGCAACCAGAAGCACGCAAGGAGCTGTCCGAGTCACGCTGCTCATCGAGGGCATTTCCAGAAAGCAAAAAGTTGAATGGCTTCAGTTTTTCAAAAGATGGGAGCAAGAAGCTAGACAGGGCTGGTTCAAGACGCAGAAGTTAGGGAGAAACTAGTCCTGAGGACCATGACTCATTTTAGGGTCTGGAAACCCCTAAGGCTGTACACTTCAAGTGTTTTAAGTAGCCTTGCATTCGGGGTTCTCTGAAGGCAATGGCCGCTTAAACGAAAACAGTGGCCAGGAAAAATAAATCAGGGTACCCCGGAAGGCAGCTCTTTCTCGCCGCCTGGGGCCCTCAGCTTCGCAAACCAGGTCGTTGGACCTTCTCGCGCCGACGCAACTCCCGGCACGCCACCCCCATCCACCTACGGAATTTTCCTTTTTCTTAAGAGCCCCGGCAAATAATAATGTTGCCCCCCACAGACCTGATTTGGGGTGCAGCGATGTACAGGAGCAAGGGGAGAAGGAGAAGCAGGATAAGGACTCCAATCATCTTGCTGGGCAGCAGCTGCAGCAATGCAGCGGCGCGGGGAAGTGGGCTGCCCCAACGATGCTCTCGACGACCTGGTCTCTACCCAGACACACCCTGTGCAAAGTACACCATCCCGGGAGCAATGTCCTCTGGGAAATGTAGTCCACAGCTTAGCGCGGGGTGTGGGCTAGTGAACGCGGGTCCAAAGTCCCAGAGAAACCCCAGATCCGCGACGGACTCCTCACCATCTACAGCCTAGGGCGTTGAGGGTCATCTAAAACGTTCTCCCGCAGCCCTTCAGATCCGCGGATTCTGGCGAAATCTCCTTCTCCCAGTGCCCAAGTCCAGATCCTGGTTCAAGTTCCCCCAAACGCCCCAGGCAGTTACCACTTTTTTTCTTCTGGCGTCTGTAATTTTTACGGCGGATTGAGAAGAAGAAAAGCGTTTGGAGGCTTACAGTTGGTGAGGCAGCCGAGGGTGTTGAATCCTTAGGCTTTCGACATTCTTTCATCCGGTGAATGGAGCGGAAGCAATCAGTTCTTGAGGATATCCCCAAGAGACTTCCTTCGTTGCTCCTACTTTGAATTATAACTACCATAATTTTCCTGTTGTTTTATTTTTAATTGGTAAGAGTTTTTTTTTTTAATTATTGTTTTCTTGATGGCTTGGTTTATTTCTATTAACTCCCAAACAAGCAGTTTCTCAGATTAGCATAATTCCTTTCTCACCAATTCATGAAAATATTTAATCCTCTCTGGAATTAGAATCATGAACAATCTTTGCAAGTAAGCTTATTCCTTCATCAATCTTTCCTTTCCATGCTGCCTTAACCGGTTTAAATCTGATTTCCTGGGGATGTTTTAAAAAGTTAGTATCTGGGCCCTCCCTGGTGGCGCAGCGGGTTAAAGCACAGCACTGAGAATCTGAGGCCACTTCCGCATGAGTTCGATTCCCGCCTGCTGCCTTCCCCGGAGGAGACCACATGGCGAGCCAGACCTCTCCTGGCCCGCCCGCTGCTCCCCTCAGCAGTGTACTTCGTCGATCTGCCTGTTCTGCTCCCCACTCTGTCTCTGGTGAAGCCTCTCACCGCCCCTGAGCCTCTGGCCTGTACCCCAGTTCTGTATGAATAAATAAATAAATCTTTAAAAAAAAAAAAAAAAAGTTAGTATCTGTCTGTGACTCCTGACTAATACAATAATATATTCTGGTTCTTCTGCTTAATTCATTTCTATTGTATTTGAAAGACAATTGTTCCAAGTTTAATTGAGACCAATATATTTTATAGTAATTGGAGAGGAGAGGGTTTCTGAGCAGGGAGGATCTGAACAAGGAGAAGAAGTAGGTGAGGAGAAGAAAGGAAGAAGGATGAGGAGTAAGGAGACCTGGAGGAGGCAAACGGAGCAGAGAAACATGTGAAGAAGCTTCACTTGGTTTTGGTCCTGGGCTGATTGAAACAGATGTGGGAGAGACTGTGGGTGTAACAGGGTGGTCCCCAGGAAAAGGGGAGGTTCTGGGTTCCCTGTCTCACCCAGAAGGAAGGTGGAGCAGAGCAGGAAAGAGAAGAATCTGGAGAGAAAACTGAAGAGGAAAGAAGCAGGATGGAGAGCCAGAAGGAGACCTGAGGGAGGCACATGGGGGCAGAGAGACATGTGAAGGAATTCCCTTGCTTCTTCGGCAGTGTTTATCTTGATTTTGATTTTGCTCTTTTCGTTCCAGACTCTCTGGCCATTTCTGACCCTTTTCTATGGGTCCCTGCTGGAAGGTGCTTTAGACTTGTGTTGGGCTTTCAGGTTGCTTTGGGCCAGTCACTTGTGGGTTGAATTTTACCCACGAGGGGGATGGGTTATTTTGGGTGTCTGATTTAGAAAGTATATTCGTTGTCTTTTCTATCTTGCACACCCATTATATTAAAGTTCCTTTCCATTAATGGTCTTATATGTCTTGTCTTGATGCGGCATATGGCAGAACCTATTTAGGACAGGCAAGTTTGGGGTTTAGCGGTGTCCCTCTCCCTGCCCTGCAACAAGTCCACATGCTCTACTCCCTACTCTGTGTTTGGTGATCCCTCCCACTTCTGCCCCCGCATCTCTGTCCTATACTCCAGTTCTTGTATTAATAAATAAATAGCATAAATATTAAAAATGAAAAAAGAGAGAGAGAGTAGCCAGGACAGTTGTCCAGTGCAGAATCAGCCCACTTGACAGTTTTGAAGCAAAAGTTAAAAACCATGAAACAGACCCTCCCTGGTGGCGCAACCAGTTAGGACACAGCAGTGCAAGCTAGCAGCCGCCACTTTAGTGCAAGCTCGATCCCTGCCCTGGAGGTGACCCACATGGCAAGGCATTACCCACCCACTGCTCCCCTCAGCAGTGTACTTCGAAGATCTGCCTGTTCTTCTCCCCACTCTGTCTCTGGTGAAATCTCTCACTGCCCCTGCACATCTGGCCTGTAGCAGCTTCAGTGCCAAGTTCAATCCCTGGCCAGGGAAGTGACCCATATAGCGTGACAGACCTCCCCTGGCCCGCCCGCTGCTCCCCTCAGCAGAGTACTTTGCCGACCTGCCTGTTCTGCTCTCCACTCAATCTCTGGTGAATCCTCTCACCGCCCCTACACCTCTGGCCTGTACCCCAGTTCTGCATGCATAAGTAAATAAATCTTTTTTTTTAAGTCTCAAAACCAGTATGAAAAAAGATTTCATTCAGATAAAAACCTTCCTCTATCTTCCTAAAAGCAAACATTGTTATCTCTATCTATAAGTAAATATATGCTATATTCCCTCTTTTTAAAACATATTGCAGCATAGCATAAATACTGTTCTGCTCCTTGCTTTTTCACATAATGCATTTTGAAGACTGTTTCATATCAACCTGTTAAAGGAGTATTTATTTTTTATTACAGTTGCTTTAGTATCCATTGTATGACTATAATATAGACGGACATTTAAATGGTTTCAAAACTTGCTGTGCCTAATAATGCTGGAAGGACAACCTTCTGAATTCAAGGGAGAGGAATGTGGTAGGATTATAGCTTTATTAAATGTTATCACACTTCTCTTTGTAGAGGTAGTGATAACAAACTCTCCTTTAACAGTGCATCATTATTTTCTCACACTCCTACCACTCTTAATCTTTTTGAAATATTCCAGTCTGATAAATAAAAGGTAGCACTCAGAGTGATTTTAATTTGTATGTCTCCTAAGAAGAGTGAGGTTGAAGAGCAACTTCTATTTCTTTCTCTGTGAACTGTTATTTTAATTGGATTATTTATCCTTCTCATTAGTGATTTGCAAGAGTTCTTTATATATTAGGTAAATTAGATGCTGATCTGTGAATATCCACCTCCTGAAACCTCAGTTTCTCATTCACTTTGCCTTGCGTGTGAAGGTTTCTGTATTTTCTTTTTTTGATCTCTGAGCTTCCTGTCTTACTAGAAACAAATTTTTTACCATTTTTCATGGTGTCTTTGATTTAGTTGAAAGTTTGGTGTGAAAAGTAAGGTAAAGATCAAGTTTACGTTTGCCCAACTGAATACCTAGTTATTATAATACTTTATTTAAAAGTTCATCTTTCCTGGCCCTCCCTGGTGGCGCAGCGGGTTAAAGCACAGTACTGAGAATCTGAAGCCACTTCCGCATGAGTTCGATTCCCGCCTGCCGCCTGCCCTGGAGGAGACCACATGGCGAGCCAGACCTCTCCTGACCCGCCCGCTGCTCCCCTCAGCAGTGTACTTCGTAGATCTGCCTGTTCTACTCCCCACTCTGTCTCTGGTGAAGCCTCTCACCGCCCCTGAGCCTCTGGCCTGTACCCCAGTTCTGTATGCACAAATAAATAAATAAATCTTTAAAAAAAAAAAAAAGTTCATCTTCCCCTCCCTCTCAATTTAAAGTGCTGTTTTTATCATACCTATGTGTATTTGAGCCTATTTTTGTTCTATTGTTTTACCTATCCATTGGCCTGTACCACACTATTTAAATTACTGTAGCCTTACAACATAGTTTAACATTCAGTAGGACTGATCATTCATCCATTGGTGGTCTTTGGATTATAATATTTGAAGTGTTTTTAGCAAACTATTTGTGTATTTCTCTAATTATAGCAGCCTTATATTCTTTCTAATATATTTCTCTGCTATTCCAAAGCACTGGAGGACATGTTCTTTAGGGTTCTCTGCATCCCAAACAAACTTAAGATAAATTAACATTCCTTAAAATGCATGAAATCTTCCATTTGATTCAGTAAAAATGATGGGCACTCAGAGGGCATTAGTACAAAGGTACCCAGATTTAAGGACACTAGTTGCACTGTCACTTGCATGGTGTGACATAGTGTCTATCATTGTGATTGACCTCAGCCTTGATTACATGCAGTAGGGAGGACTCTAAGCATTATACACCAACAGATCTTGTGTATGGGCTATTGCAGACCCAGTGTCACCGGGTATGGTTAGAAAATCATCTTTCCCATCAGCAGGACCATGCTGGCCCAGTGGCCAACAACTCTAGAAGGCAGATGTTGCTGTGCCAGCAACAATATCTCCTCAGGAGTATCTGAGATTTTGAGGTCCCTATAACTGGTGAACTGGAACGAGAGTGGGAGAAGTGGGAAGAGATGACACAGTCAACAGTGAGTCAAGAGAGATCCCCTCCTGAGAATTATGACTATACCTTGTTATGTTTATCAGGTCCATGGGACTCCTAAGGAGTAGGAAGCACTACTCCTCCCAAGTACTTGATGCAATGTTCCAAGTACTCGACACAATGCCTGGCACCAATAAGTGTTCGGTTAGTGTATGGTGAACAGATGGGTGAATCGATGAATGAGGGAGTGGACTCCTACCTGCCACAGGAGGACCCATCATCAAACTGGTTCTCCAAGAGCATCTTCTCCTTTCACAAGAAGGACAAAGCTGGTGCGTGATTTTTAGGGTCCTGTCTGGCTTCTTGCCTTTCCTCATGTCTATGAGAGGGATGCTGAGTGAACAAGAGCTGTGAACCCCACTTACTCTTCTCCCGTCTCTTGACACACTTCCTCCCATCCCCTCGCATACCTCAAACATCTTTGACAGTTTCTACTAGCTTTCTCTCATGTTCTCTTGCATCTTTTTTTTTTAAATGATTCATTTACTTATGCATACAAAAGCCGGGGTGCAGGCCAGAGGTGGAGGGGATGAGAGGATTCACCCAGAGAGTGGTGAGCAGACCAGTCAGATGTACTGAAATCCATTGATGAGGGGAGCGGCAGGCAAGACAAGTCTGCTGAGCCATGTGAGTCAGCTCCCTGGCTGGGACTGAACTCCTGCTGCAGTGGCTACTGGTAGTTTCACAGTGCCGAGACTTAACATCATGCGCCACCAAGGAGGCCCTCTCCTGCATCTTCAATAACAAAATGCTTTTCTCATTCATCACCTCTCTTTTTTACACCAAACTCATGAGTAAAACAAGGAAGATAGCTAGAGAGACAAAACAACATAGCGTGTCATAGCAACACCTCTGACACAATGCTTACAATGTGCTAGTCTTGCTCCAATTTTCTACCTTTTAATTTCATGCTTAAACTAGGTGAATATATGTGTTTATCATGCCCCATAAACAAGCAAGGAAACTGAGTTAACAGAGACATTAATAACTTACTCAGGGCCACAGAGCATGCAAGTAAATGACTTGGCATGTGAAGCAGGAAGTCCAACTCTAGAGCCCACACACTGAAACACTCTTCCCTTTCCTTGGCTGGTACAGGTGGGCATTAAACTTCATTACAGCATAACATGCAACACAGAAATGTGTATAAATCTAATGCATGCTGCAACAAATTTTCACAAAGCAAGCCACCTGTGCAAACAGCACCTACATCAAAACCAGCACCCACATCAAAACATAGCAAACAGAGTCTCCCAACAGGCCCCCTTTCGGTCTTTACCACATCCCTACCACAGGTAACCACGTTCCTGACTTCCCTTCTGGGTTTTTTCCTTGTCTTTCTATTTTATTCACACTTTCTATTTAAATCACATATTTTGTAGTCTGCTGCTGAAGTTAAAATTATCCAGTCTTGTGGAAGTTCCCTAGATAAGAGGAGTGACTGAGGATAGGAGGTTAGCAGGAGGTTGCTTCAAGTCCCCCTCAGTCTTGCCAGTAAATGTGGACATCCACTCTCATTGCCATCCTCCTCTCCCGGACTACATCTCCCAGCAGGCTGTGTTCTGACAGCTCTTGTATTTAAATAGGATTCTGGGCTGAGCTTAGAGCCAGGCTGAGCTCCTGCCGGAGGAGCAGAGGAGATAGAAGAGGGAGAAAGTGAGAGAAACAGCCAAGAGTTGGAGCCAGACCAGGAGCTCAAGCCTGAGTTGGAGTCAACGTTGCTTTTGCTTAAGCAGCAGAAGGAAAGAAGTTGAAAGGATGCTGCTCATGTTGGGACTGCTCATCTCCTTCCTGTCTTTCCTGTATGTGCTAGCCCCTTCCATCAGGTTTGTCTTAATTCAGTAACTCATACATATTGAATTGGGAGCCACGGAACTTGTGGGTGATAGAAGAGAAAGGGAGGGAAGCCCTGGGAGTGAGAGTGCAGAAACAGCTGGTAGGAAGGAGGTAGTTCTAGATAACCATGGTGGAAAATTGGAAGGAAGCAGCTGGGAGAGCAGGGGCCAGTTTGTTTTCTGGGACTGAATGGATGACTTAATAGTAAGCAGCGTGAGAAACAACCTAGGTAGGAGACCTAACTCTTTCCCTCTATTTCCTTTGTTTTTTTTCTGACGTCTGCCTTTGCTCACTGTACCTAGTCAAGGTAACCCTGCTAGATTATTACAGGTGCTCATTGCCAAGGAGCTCAGGATTAAGTAGCACGTATTTGGTTGGGGGAAGGGCACAAACTCTCTTCCCTTTGATACTCTACTCAGCTACTCTTGTGGGATGGCACTTTTGCCATGGGATTTCTGGAGGTGTCCATGAAATGTGTGTTCTCAGTGGGAAATTTAAGCATGGTTAGTGATGAAGAAGGTAAAATGGGCAAGTCAGGGACAAAGTATTGCTCTAGGTCATGGCAGGAAAACCTGGTAAAATTCAAGTGTTTTCACCATGATCAAACAATTTAAATGTCTTTTTTAAAAAAGATTTATTTTATTTATTTATGCATACAAGAACTGGGGTGTAGCCCAGAGGTGCAGGAGTTGGAGGGATGAGAGGATTCGCCAGAGACAGGGTAGAGAGCAGAACAGGTGGATTGACTGAAATACAATGCCGAGGGGAGCCGAGGGGGAGAGGTCTGCTGTGCCATGGGGGTCACCCCCGGGGCCGGGAATCAAACTTGTGCTGCAGTAGCTGGTGATAACTTCAAACTGCTGAGACTTAACCCTTTGCACCACCAGAGAGGCACTGATTTGAACTTCTTTTGCTCAGTTTTCTCCACTGTAAAATGGGTACAGTAACAGAGTGGCAAAGAGGATGAAAGTAAATCACTTGTAGAAAATGTCTAGTCTGGTGCCTACCATTTGGACAATGTCCAGGAAATATGACCTCCTCTTTTTTGGAACTTGTCCAGTCAACTTTATATAAAAGGATGGTCACTGCACAGAAGTCTGAACAAGGGAGGTTTGAATGAGTGAAATCTCTAGAACAATATCAGAGAGGCTCTGATGATGACTCTCTAAAACTGGCGAGGCAGCCCGAGAGCCCTATTTGCGTATGGGGGCCCCTCAAGGGTGCTGTGCATCACTCCTTCACCGCTGATGCTTACTGAAGACCTAGAGTTCAGAACCAGTGATTCTACTAATGCCCATCCCTCATGTGGGTTGAAGCTGACCTCCAGGAACCTCTAGAGATAAGAACAAGGCATCTTGGCCCTGGCTCTTGAGCATTTATTCTCTTTGCCCAGATGATCATTTGTATCTCCTGAGCACATGACCTTCCAATGTAAGCAGATGAGCAGGAGACTCTCTTGCCTAGTGGGACAAGGGAGATTATTCGAAAGATTAGCCTCTTTGACTCTCCTAAGGACAACTTCAATCCCTCATTGAGGCCGGATGGATTTGATGTGTCTCAGCCAAGGGTTGGGAAGGACGGTGCATGAATGCTTTTGTTACCCTTGCCTATAGGAAGTTCTTTGCTGGTGGGGTTTGTAGAACAGACGTGCAGCTTCCCGGGAAGGTAGTGGTGATCACTGGCGCCAACACCGGCATCGGCAAGGAGACAGCCAGAGAGCTCGCTCGCAGAGGCAAGTCCTTCCGCTCGGTCTCCACAGGGCAGCACCTCCTGCCCTTCTCCCTGAGGGTTCTTTCTACATTTCCTTCTTCCAGCTGGGTTTGGAGGCTCTGACTAGCAACTCAAGGAATGGGATTCAAGCTCAGCTGTGACACTAACTTACTTTGTTGCCTTAAACTAACCTTCCTTCTTCCCTACTTCCCTTTTATATAAAGTGAGGGAAACAATGAGGCCCATGTATCCCACGGATCAAGCTAATAATCGTAAAAGGAGGTACTCAGCAATGCTGAAAAGCACTGTAAAGCCAAGGCTGCCAGCCTGGGGTCAGGCTAACGGCTGGGAAACTGAGCTGCTGCACTACCTGTAAGGGTCCTGATGTGTCTAAACAGCCACTCACTGATGTCCAGATGACTGGCAGGACTCTCTGTCTGCCGCCCCATTCTCACTTACCACACATCTTTTCAGCTGAAGGTTTGAACACATTGTCCCGTCTTTGCTTTGGCCTCAGGAGCCCGAGTATACATTGCCTGCCGGGATGTGCTGAAGGCGGAGTCTGCTGCTAGTGAAATCCGAGCTGACACGAAGAACTCCCAGGTGCTGGTACGGAAACTGGACCTCTCTGATACCAAATCCATCCGAGCTTTTGCTGAAGGCTTCCTGGCAGGTGAGGCCCATGGGGGGTAGCTAGAAAAGCAGAAAGCTGAATATGGGAGTGGTTGCCTCACCCTGGACCATCTCTGACCCTTACATCAGAACCAGCTCTGATCCCACTGGACAGGTTCTGCCACATGAACCAGCAGGGCAGGGGATTGGCAAGGGGATGGCAGGTGGAGAAGCTGGGCAGGATCCTTATCGTCCTTTTGCATCAGCAATGGGAATGTTGGAAGTGTGAGCTCCCTGTCTGGGCTTGCATCTGGGCACTAAGGTGTGGCCCTGAAGCCACTCTCTTTTTTCCATCCTGAGAATCAGCCATCTCTGGCCACAGGCCTAAAAGAGGTTGTGTTACTGCCAGAATTCTTCCAGATTTTGAAAAATTACCAGCTTCTACCAAGAACTATGGAATCCCTGAGTGACAGGGATCATGTCTGCCATGTTTTACCACTCAGTACTCAGCAAAATGGACCTGTTCTAGGATCAGCATACACTTATGCCAAGCGAACGAATGAATGAATGAATGAATGAATGAATGAATGAATGAGTGGTGTCCAGAAAGATAACAGTAACTAAAACTCGAAACCCAAGGACAGTGGTTATTGAATATCATTGAGATGGGTCCAAAGGCAAGGAGCAAATATAGAACTGTCACCTGAAGCTAGCCAACTCCTTGCTAACCAAGGTCTTCTTGGTTGTGCTCTATAGAAGAAAAGCAACTCCACATTCTGATCAATAATGCAGGAGTGATGATGTGCCCATACGGCAAGACAGCTGACGGGTTTGAAACCCACCTGGGAGTCAACCACCTGGGTAAGTATCTCAGAGAGACTGCAAATCAAGGCATGTTCCATTGTGTTTTCTGGAGGGAGATGACCCTGTACTAGCACTGAGAATCTCCAAGTGTCTTCACAGAACCCAACAAATGAACATACAGTTGTTTTTTTACTCTTCTTTTCTTGACCAGTCCAAAAAAGTAAGATACCACATCCACTTCCTACCAGTATTATTAAGAAACACCCAAACTTGAGCGATACTAGGAGGAATGTCCTTAGATAGGGTAATGGCGATGCAGGGCTTCCCAAGTAGGGCCAGTTGTGGGGGTACAAGACCCTAGAGGAGTCACACACATAAGTGAGGGCCAGACTGGCCAAGGGGTGGTCCACGGAGGCAGTAAACCTTGAGGACTTGAGGTGTGACCAAGGCTGGGAATCCAGAGTAGAGACCATAGAACATGTTAATTCTCCTGACAATCCCATCCTTCCTCCTGCAGGAGAGTTTATCGGGGTTCACCTTTGTATGATCATGACCAGGTGTCATCTTTCCTAACTTGGGCAAGGGGAGAGTTATAAGTAGGTATGGATTAAGTCTATGTCTCCTCACCTCATGCAGCTCTCACCCTTGTGTAAGGATTCTACTAGCATAGAGTGACCGATCATTAGCTCCGAGTCGTTCATAGCATCAAAATTTATTTACACCCAGAAGAGAGTGAGCTAAAGAGAGAGTGAAGTCCCGTCATCAGCTCCCATCTCCTGAGCCTGGGCTGCCCCTCCACACTTCAGTCTCCCCTGCTGGCTCTCGTTGCAGGCCACTTTCTTCTCACCCACTTGCTTCTGGAGCGTCTAAAGGAGTCCGCTCCTGCCCGGGTGGTGAACCTGTCATCAGTGGTGCATCACTTTGGCAAGATTCACTTTCACGACCTCCAGAGTGAGAAGAACTACAACTCATGCTTTGCCTATTTCCACAGCAAGCTCGCCAATGTACTTTTTACTCGTGAGCTGGCCAAGAGGCTCCAAGGTAAGTCTGGAGAAAGGGTCAGGGTTATGATTGCAAATACAAGATCTTCTGTTCAGATTAAAGCCTCATAGAAGCTTTTCAAGGCATAATGTTAAACATGCACATATCAGTGGCAGCTCTGTATGCCAAAGAGAAGGAAGTTACCAATAGGGTAAAAACAAGAGTTGTTAGCCTCAGGAAACTTAAAATTATGACATAAATCCCCTAACATTAATGTCACATCTTATCTCATTTGGTTTACACAACAATCTCTTGGAACTGGCAGAGCAGGTATTATTATTACTATTTTCATAGGTCCAGACTGAGGTCCATGGTCTGGCCCCAGATTATATAGCAAGTCAGGGCTGGAATGTGGGCACTCTGCATCAATGCCAGGGTACTGCCATCTGTATGCCACTTGCTGAGGCTCACATGGTATGATGGGTCACAGAGTCACCACTACCCAGAGTCAGGGAGCAAGGACTGATGGTGTCACATCCTGCGTGGATGGGAACATGTCCCTTTAGCCTCCCTGGACTTCAGCCCTTAACCCTGTGTGCCCCTGGAGTTTTCACTGCGTTACTGGCTCTAACATCTGTGAATCTGCTGGATCGTTTACTACAGTGAATAAAGCAGAGTTGGAAATAAAGGTGTTTACTGGCAGGATACAGAAGGTGAAAGAATAGGGCACACATTACAATAAATAATCATAATCATAATGACAATGATAATTGAGGGTTTTGTGTGTATTGCATACTAATCGTGTCTTATGCATTTAATACAATATTCCTGTGAGGTAGGTATTGTTATTCCCACCCACTCTATAAATGAGGAGGTAGGCACAGATGTATATTAAGAAACTTGCTCAAATGAGGTTTCTAGCTGAGCAGGATTCAAATTGAGATCATCTAGCTCCAGGTCCCTGCTCTTTATCTGCCAGGAGTGACCTTAGACAACTTACTTAACCTCTTTTGGATGAGAGTTCAATTTCCTCAGTTGGAAAAGGGCACCTTAGTATTACCTTTCTTATGAGTATTTCTGAGGACTAAATGACAGAATACATTGACGCATGTGTCACAGCCTTTGCATGTAATAAGTACTGGAAAGAGTTGAGGTACTGGAGGTATCTTGGGGACATGCTAGTCCCCATCATCTCCTCATCACACCTCAACATACACTTCATAAAAGATGCTTGCTAGGCAAATGCAACTCAAACCAAGGCCCTAGCCTTCTGCTTTCAACCACATTGCTCCCCCTGCACCCACAAAAAAACCCCAAAGATGCTGCTGTCAATAATTGACACTGTTACTGGCACTAATGCATGTTGCTGTTTAAATGATAGAAGTCACAGAGTAAAGGTGACATTGAAATAGAAGGACCTTCAACCAGGTGACAGGTTTGGGAAGGTGACATCTTTCTGGAAGAGACCAATCAATCACTAGTTGGATTCTTTCTGGTACCTTCTGACTTTTGGAGGTATGTTTCCGGAGTCTCTTCTCCTCACATGTACATTTTGCCACAGGACATCAGCTGTTTCCCTGGACTTGAGTGTGTTCCTGATCTAACTGTGCCCACTTTGACCTAGGCACGGGGGTCACCATCTATGCAGTGCATCCAGGCATCGTCAGGTCGGAGCTGGTCCGGCATTCTTTCCTGCTGTGCCTGCTGTGGCGGCTCTTCTCCCCTTTTGTCAAGTCGGCACGGGAAGGGGCACAGACCAGTTTGCACTGTGCCTTGGCTGAAGGCCTGGAGCCCCTGAGTGGCAAGTACTTCAGGTGTGTGGAGGCAGCTGGGTTTTTGCCACCATTTGCATGAGCTGGGAGGCCCAGGGACCTATCTGGCTTTGTACCATCAGTGTAAACCAAATGTAGTTTTTTTGTTTTATTTTACAAAAGTTTATTTTTACAT
>NW_004567114.1:26097735-26121722 GCF_000260355.1 Condylura cristata | reverse complement strand
ATCAGAAACTCAGCAAAAGTTGCTTTTATGCCTCTATTTTGTTCCTGTGTGGCAGTTTCCAGGTAAGTTTTGCAACTTTCAGAAAGCTGTTAGAGAAGATTGTCCATAGACAAGGGAATCTGTCCCTCATGTGAATTCCCTCTCCCCAGGCTGCCAAGACTGGCATTCTCTGTTGGAATATATAAATAGACATTTCAGTGTCTTTATCACAAACTTAGTGGAAAATCAGAGTTTGGGAATAAGGGACAGCCCAGAATTAAATCTCCTTTCATCCCAACCTAGTCTACCCTTCTGTCCCATCACGTTCAAGGATATTGTACATTGATGCACCATTTACATAGTGAAACACTGGAAACAACTTCATTGTCCTACAACAGGGGAAAGATAAATGGTAATAATTAGTGTTCCTTGAGCTAATGTGTTTGGCATTCTTCTGAGTACATGACATATATTAATTAGTTATCAGAACTCTGAGAGATAGGAAACATTTGTATCCTCTCTTTACAACTAAGAAAATTAAGACACAAAATAATGAAATAATTGCCGTAAGGTCTTAAAACTTGTAAATTGGAGTCCAATAATTTAAACCCAGGCATTCTGGTTCTAGAACTGTGTTGTCCAGTATGGTTGCCTGTAGTCATATGTGCTATTGAGCACTTGGTTTATGGCTGGTCCAAATTAAGATGTATTGTAAGTGTAAAATACAGGGCCTCTCTGATGGCCTAGGGGTTAAGTCTTAGCACTATTACTACTATAGCCTGAGCTTAATCCCTGGCCAGGGAAGTGACCCACACAGCACAGCAGACCTCTCCAGTCTTCCCTGCTGTTTCCCTCAGCAGTGTATTTCAGTTACACTGCTCCCCATTCTGTCTTTGGTGAATCCTTTCACCACTCCAACCTCTGGCTTACACCCCAGTTCTATGCAAAGAACGCCCAAAAAGCAAGCATAACATATGTACCTGACATTGAAGACAAAGAAACAGAGATGTAAATGATTACATTAATAATTTTAAATTGACTGCCTGCTGAAATAATTTGACTATACTGGGTTACATAAAATATACTAGTAAAATTAATTTCACCCATTTCTTTTTACTTTTGAAACTATGCTTAAAAGATTTCCTCAAAAATTTTAGATTTCATAAATGGCCCACATATGTAGTTCATTCCATAGAAGTATACTTCTGTGAACGTCTATGAACAAGTTCTGTGAACTTGGAAGTGTACTTCTATACTTCCATGGAATGAGCTAGAGTATGAGTATTTAACATAACTGCTTTAAATATATTATAAAATGTTGTACAGTCACTAATAAAAATTTTCAAATAATAAATAAGAAATGGGAGCTGGTGGTGATACAGTGTTGTAAGAAAAAACTATGATAAAAAACCATACCATTGGGCCCTCCCTGGTGGTGCAGCAGGTTAAAGCACGACACCGAGAAGCTAAGGCCACTTCAGCATGAGTTCGATCCTTGCCCTGCCCTGGAGGTGACCCACATGGTGCAGCAGACCTCTCCTGCTGCTCCCCTCAGCAGTGTGCTTCATTGATCTGCCTGTTTTGCTCCCTGCTCTGTCTTGGTGAATCCTCTCACCGCCTCCGCATCTCTGGCCTGTACCCCAGCTCTGTATGCATAAATAAATAAATCTTAAAAAAATACCATTATTTAATACATAGAAACCAGTCTGGAAGAATAGAAAACTCATTAGTGGTTACTTCTAGGGAGTTTGGAGAAGAGCTAGAGGGAGTGTGAAGGCAGATTTTAACCTTTAACTTAAGGCATTTATTTATTATTAAAACGAATTTTTAAGATCACATATTTATTTATTACACATCCAGTTAAAAAAAGGCATTTTTTTTGGTGTCTGTATATTTATTTATTCATTTGGAAATTTAGAATTTTCCTTCCTTGTGACATAGATAAAAAAAGGCATTTTTAACAAGAGAAAGATATCTATCCCAAACTACATAGTGTGATCTCAGCTTTGCATATAAGAAGGGGAGAAAGACTATTAATACATAAACAAAGCAAACAAAAGTGTTGGGGAAATCGATTAGCTATTGCATTTTTCTTCTTAATCATTACTGTACCTTCCAAATCCTGTTGTATCCTTTTACTGCTTTAAAAATATTTTAAAATGGCATGTCAATACATTTCTTTTTATCTGGTCTACTATATTTTATAAAGTCAGAAATATATTCTGAGGAAAGAGCCTTAAGCTTTTCCATCCTGTCAGTTTTGACTACTCTTTATTCATACTGTTTCTCTGTCCTCCAGTGACTGCAAGAGGGCCTGGGTGTCCCCCAGAGCCCGGAATAATAAAACAGCTGAGCGCCTGTGGGTCGTCAGCTGTGAGCTTCTGGGAATCCACTGGGAGTAGAGCTCATGGAAGAGCCACAGCTTATTCAGGCTCAGTCTTTGCCATTACGAAGAGTGGCCAAATAGACGAGCAACCGTGAAGCTGGGTGTTGTGAATCCCGTCCTCTGCGTCTTCTGATCCTCCAGGAAACCTTTGCACACCCAATCTTGTAAGATTGACTCATGGCACAAGACATCAAAACTACAGAGCATTCTTCTCTAAGACTGCGGAGTTGATTACCCTCTAGGCTGGGAGGACAGGGCAGGTCCTAGTCCTGCAGGATGGTGGAAGAGCCTTGGAAATTGGGTCAATTTCCTCACCAATGCCTGAAACCGCAGCCTGCGTGCTCAGCTGAGATGACGGGAGCATCAGCATTACATATTCCCAAGAAACATAGACTCAAACTCTTGACTGATCTCTTTTTCCTTTATAAAATCCTACTTCTATCTGGACCCCCTCACAGTCTGGACTACCTCAGGATAGTCATGACTAAGCTTGGCCAAATTTCTTTCTTTCTTTTGAGCCTCCTGGAGACCCTGTGTGAAGCTGAACCTTCCTGTTTCTTTCTCACCTTCTTAAAAGAATTAAAAACATTATTTTGAGCTTTATTGAGATATAATTGACATATAATACATTTGGACCTTTTCATTCTTAATCATAAAGTTGATTTATTTCTCTAAGAGTTTCCTTTGCCTCAATTTTTACAGAAAAAAAAAAAAAAGACTATGTGCCCATCACATTGTCTTATTTATTTTCTCAAGTTTCCAAGGGAGAAATGGGGCAAGGAAGGGAAGCCAGTTTTCCAGTTTAGTGAATAATATCTCACCCAACACACATACCATATAATTTTGTAAAATAAGATTGTCCAACTGGGTATTTTCTCAACATTCTTTCAGCTCTAATATTTTGTTATCTAAGAAATGGTAAGAATGGCTTAAATTACACAGATGCTGGGCACCTCCACATTAAAGCCAGAGGTAGCACAGGACTTCATTTGATACAGAGATGCAGAAAAACTTAGTTTTGCTAATTCTTCTATCTAAAATTGCATCTCTTTCTTCCTTAATATGGGAGAGCTAGGCAGCAAATATAAAAAATACAAAGGGAAAAAATAAGTATGGGTATTGATTTTACGTGTTGTTGCTATTTTCAGAATAATTAAATCATAGTTTTTCCTCTTCTTCAGATGTTGCATCATTTCTTGTGGTCTCTGAGTGCCCCAGCTTCACTGGTGCTCAGGCTTTAGTTTGTGACTCTACAGTTTCCTGCCCAATATCATTTTCTAGTCAGTTCAGCCTGGGCAAGGAACAAGTGCTAGCTTGGACCTTTTGTTATGTCTGCAGAAAAGACCTGCCCTACTTAAGCAAGGAAAAACCTCAACCCAGCACAAATAACACTAGGAATTTAATGACTGAGTCACCCTCTGGCCTCCCTATTTGTGCTTTTTAGATTCTCCCATGACTACAGAGGTATCTTTTCATCTAGTTCACTTGTACTATGATACAGTTTCCTGCCTGGCAGTGCCCCTTAGGATGCAGGAAACAGGTTCAGGCGGGGTGGGGGTGGAGCTCAAAGGCTGTAGCCCTTGTGCATGTCCCCGGCTCTAAGTTCTTCAGCTGCCCAGTCCCTGCTGCCTTCACTATTGCTGCTTCTCTTATCTTCTCAGACCTTAAACAGATGAGGAAAATCTGAAATTGGTTGAAATGTCTTAAAAAAAAAAAAAACAACCTTTCTTTGGGAAACTAAAGGAAAAACCTATGAAGTATAGGAAAATCAAGAAGCAAACAGTTCGCGGGTATAGTTTGCTTAAGTGACCACTAACTGCCATAGATTACCTCAGCTGCCCCCTTAGCCCCTGACCACGGTTGTCCAAAGTTGAACTCAACTGAGTGCTAAGTATTTTCCTTGCCGAGTCCTGAATGTTCTGCCTTGTTTACCTGACCTCTTTTAGTTATAAGATAGATATTGGGTAAACTTAGGATAAAAACAACATCAACTCAAGAAAAGGTTGAAATTGAAAAGCATGAAAGGATAGAGATATATCTCAGAAATGATTAGAATCTAGCATCAAGCTTCACCATGATCTCTTCCCTCTAATATTTACCTTTCTCTGGATATAGATTTCATTTCAGAGTAAGGGAAGTAAGACTCTGCTGTGTTAAAAACTCTAAAGCTTCATACATTGTGGTTCTACCATTGAAGAGGTACTGCAACTATCATCTACTTTTAGTATTGCAAGAACACCAGGTTGGGCCTCTCTGGTGGCACAATGGGTTAAAGTGAAGTATTATGAAACTAGCAGCTGCTTCAGCACAAGTTCCATCCCCCACCAGGGAGGTGACCCACATGGCACAGCAGATCTCTCCTGTCTTGCCAACTGCTCCCCACTTTGTCTCTGGTGAATCCTCTCACTGCCCCTGCACCTCTGGCCTGTATCCCAGTTCTGTATGCATAAATAAATAAATCTTTAAAAATATATATAAACATCAGGTTTGACTTGGGTTAAATGCTCATTGTGAAACATTCAGGTCTGGTAATATGAAGAGTCATGTAAGACTATGACAACTGTAAAGATGGTATTTTAAATAAGTGATTAGAAAACACAGACTATTCAATAAGTGGTGTTGGAGAAATAGCTATTCAAGTGAAAACCCAAGATTCTTGACCTCACACCATTTATAACACCAACAACAAAACTATAAAAGTATTAGAAGAAAATATAGGAGAATATTTTTAAACACTTAGAAGAGAAAGGCCTGAATATGAAAGCAGAAAGCAAACAGAAAAAGAGGATCACATCTACTAAAAAATCCACTCCAATAATAAAGTCAACAGTTCAGAAATTTTGGTGAGTGCATTTGCAGTTAGGTCAGGTATCCTGGAAAATAGACTTTGACATGGGATGTTTGCACACAGGAAATTTGTTTGGAGGGCTCTTGGGGTCAACACCCATGGGGAAGAGATGGAAGTAGAACTGAGCAGAGGGTGACATTGAACGGTGGTGCAATCACAACAAAGACCTAGATGATCCTGATGCGCCAAGGAGCTCTGCAACTGAGTTACTGTGAATTCAGGAAAGGAGGTTGGCTTTTGCACTCCCACTCTGACCATTGCTAAATCTGGGAAGGGGTCATGATCTGGTGAGAGGGCTCTTTAAATGAGGGCAAGTTATAAAGACAGACTCAGTTGAGCGCTGTGAACTACAGGAATATATGCATATATATCAGACAAAGGAGTAGCACTCATATTTACATAAAGAAGTCCTTATTAAAAACAAGACATAATAACCAACAGAGTACTTGGCAAAAGATATAAACAGGAACTTTGCTGAGTAGAAAAGGTCAGTTCACCTTTGTAAAGAAGTTTAAGTTTATAGTTATCAGCGAACTACAAATTAAAATAAGGTGCCAAGGTGTTTTCCTTGATTCAAAGATCAAAAATTATAAACCTAAAATTATAGAGCTTTGTCAAAATTATAAAGCTTAGCAAATGTTGGCAAAAATCTAGGAAACTGCTATTTTTACATGTTGATAATATCATGAATCCATTACTCTCAGTAATTTTGCTTCTTAATACCTGAAAAAAGTTAGCATTAGTGTATAAGGAGACATTATTAGTACTAACAGAAGTCAACAATTGCAGATAAACAAAAATCTTTGGTTTAAGCACACACTAAAGTAATAGGCTTACTTTTAGGGTAATTACTACCAAAGTAATTGTATTAAGTAACAGTTATACACACAGACACATATTGTTGGATAAATTGATGAACTGCAGTATTATAATATTCATATTAAAAAATTACACACATAGAATATGCTACCATATTTTTTCTTGTACATATGGGTACCTATAAAGCTATGTAAAAATACACACAAATTAAAAACACATTGTACATGGCCTAAAACCATATACAATGAACACATAAGAGAGGTTTCTTCTGGGAAGGACCAAGCTCACATAATGAAGATAGTAGAAGGAAAGATGGAGAGCTTGGATTGCTGATAATAAGTAATAAGTCACTGAATTAACCAAGACTAGACACTTCACATTCTTTTTATTGAAGTTTATGTCTTAACTGATAGGATAGTATGATGTTGAACCATACATAAGTATTGATATGCTATTTTTTAACCTTCTTTTCCCCTATCATTACTGCTAATCTAGGACACTAAAAATAACCTACTTTCAACTTTCAATTTTCTCTCATCTGTTAAGGTATCAACGGTTAAGTTTTGATATTCATTTCATTATATTTTTCTCCACTTTAAGTATGTGTCAATTTTTGTCGATGTTAACATTCACAGAAATAACTGATCTAACATTTTGATGAATATTGTTAATAGGGTCCAATGTATTTTCACAGAGTTCAGCCAAAATTTAATCTATGTGTACAGTCTATTTTTAAAAAGGAATTTTATTTATTTATTTATGTATACAATAACTGGAGTGCAGGCCAGAGGTGTGGGGGTAGAGGGATGAGAGGCTCCACCAGACGCAGAGTGGGGAGCAGAATAGGCAGATCCCATACTGAAATACACTGCTAAGGGGAGCAGCAGATGAGACAGGTCTGCTGTGCCATGTGGGTCATCTCCCTGGTCACGGATTGAACTCATGCTGCAGTGGCTACAGATAGCTTTCTAGTGCTGAGACTTAACCCCTGTGTTACCAGGGAGGCCCCACACCCCACAATCTTTTTTTTTTTCTTCAATATAATCTCTTAACCCAAATAACCCGTTAAAAAGATCATAAAACATGCTATGATAAAAGTAGATTAACTGTGTGCCCTCCCTGGTGGCGCAGCGGGTTAAAGCACAGCACTGAGAATATAAAGCCGCTTCTGCATGAGTTCCATTCCCGCCTGCCCCGGAGGTGACCACATGGCGCGGCAGACCTCTCCTGACCTGCCCGCTGCTCCCCTCAGCAGTGTGCTTCATCCATCTGCCTGTTATGCTCCCCACTCTGTCTCTGGTGAAGCCTCTCACCGCCCCTGAGCCTCTGGCCTGTACCCCAGTTCTGTATACACAAATAAATAAATCTTTTTTTTTTTAGAAAAAGTAGATTAACTGTTACAACAAACAATGCTAAATCCTAATGACTTAATACAATAAAAGCTCCTTTTTTTGCTCATGTCATAGTCCAATGTAGGGATGGGAGTGAGGTGACTCTGTCTCTCTCTAGTGGCTTTCATTTCAATAAAGTTGCTAATTATGTTGCAATAATAATCCAATACTTTGTTTTTTAGTGGCAGTGTAGTAACTAAAAGATATTTAAAAATACAAGTTATAATTGTATTCAAAGTATATGCAATTTAAATGTTTTAATAAAAATGTAAATTAAATACAAATAAAAATAACTTAAAATGTTTTAACTTTTCTTTTAAAATACTTGAATTATCAAAATTAAAAGGAGATATGTATTATAGCCTTGAGTAACAAAATGTTGAGTCAAAATTATTTAAATGAAACTAATTTTTTTGAAAATTTCATTTTATGAATTTTTATAAAAATACGATTTGCAGTTCTAATGTTCAATGTCTATTTAGTTGCCAATGTCAACAATGGATATCATACTTCTACATGTTTACTAGTTTAAAGGTATTACGAGTTATTTATTATTTAGTTTCCATATGTAAATGTTGCAGACACACACTGAAATATGATAAGACAAGAAAACCAACACTCAGCACTAATAAAAACAGATACTCATTTTAATGCAAGTATCTGCTACCCTCAGACTGAGAATTTGCAAGTTAATTTGTCACTCCTTCTCCACAGTTGTTTACTCTGTTCAAATCTTCCTTGTACTCAGAAGCAGTAGAACAATTTACAAAACTTCAAAGAGCTTGGATACAGTCAAGAATTTCCCTGTGACTTAAAACTATATTAGTAATGATGGCAGACTTTAGAATATCACTTGTGTTGTTTTAGAGCTTAAACACCAGAGCCTTTATAACACAGAGAACAAATTTCTTAAATATTATTTTCTTATACATTTTTGTGAAAGGTAGGAGTTTTCAAAGTTCATGACTAAGGGCAGCAATCTTCCTTGCCTGGGTCTAAGGGTATTACTGCTGATGTAGTTTTAACTAGGGATCCAAACCTGGTAATTCCCAGAAAAAGAGGGCTAGGACCAACATCTACCACCTTTCAGGTGCCAGAACCAATGTCTACCATTGAGGGTTTACTATCAGTGTGGCATGAAGGGATAATTGAGTGTTTACTGGACATGAAAGGATTTAGTTCAAGTCTCTGAGAGAATATGACTCAACAGAAATTATGTCAATTCAAATAACAATATTACAGAAAATTCAAGAGGGTAGTGTGGTAACTCTGGATACAGATGAATTGCCCAAAGCACTAGTATTTGAAAGTGTGCCACACCTGCCCACAGATTCAGTTCCCAGATCTCATCATTGACCTTTTCCTCTATTCCTCTCTAGTTTCTCCATGACACACCTGGGCTTGTCCTCATATGAACTTACTGATCCTCAGATATATTAACTTATATCATCCCACTCCCAACACAGCTTCCTTCACTTCCAGCTTTCTCCCTTGCCAGTTCCCTTGCCCCATGATCATCCTCTCTAGCAAATGCCAGGTGTGAAGCAGTTCAATTCTGATTTCTATGTGCCAACAGTGCTACAAGGGGAAATCACTGGTCATCAATGTCCACTGGGTTTTCAGAGAAACCTGGTCACTTGTCCTGCTACAATCAAGGATGGGCTCAGTGAAGTCTACATAATTACATCTTTGAGAATATAAAATTAGGTATAAAACTAGGTACACAAAAATGGATAGGGATTTAGAATGAGAAAAATGCCCACAAGTAATTGGAGTCATGGGAATTTATGGTCTTTTGAGTCCTCTGTAGGTAACTTACCAGCAATGCTTACATGGGAAGGTTTTTCTGATAGCTTATACTTGCTATAGCTCATTGAATGCTTGTTGAGGAGGGCAGAAATAGTCAACACAGAGAACCCGCTAAGTTTCTAATTCAGGTAGTGAAGATGAAGAAGGGTTCTAAGCAGAAATAATATCATAAACAAACAGGGAGCAGGAAAGCATTCCCCTTAATGGCTAGTTAGTAATCCTGGGTGAATTAGTTTTAGAGAAATTAGAAATTTCAAGGATTGGGACAGGCAACATTATCAACATGGAAGTCAGGAAGGATGAACAAGCAAAGGTCATTTCTCTCAAGGTTATAGTCACTACTGACATTCAGTTGCTTAGGAATGAAGAATCTAATAGTCTTTGATCTACTTTGCTTCTGCTCTAGGCCAAGACATCTACTAACTTGGAAATGTCTCAGGTTTCTAAACAAGGTCAGTGGCCCTCTACCCTAGAGTTAGAGTTGGTGTTTTAATGTTCTTTGTTGCGACATGTTATTATGCATTGTTCACATCAGATGGTTTTCAGGTCTACTTCAATCATTTCTTTTTGTTTGTGGCTTTGAACTTTGCCTGACTTAATGAGAAACTGGATGAGGACATATTTCTGGGGAAATAAGATAATGGCATCACAGCTACTGTCTCAAGTGTAATCCTGCAAACATGCTCCAAGAAGTGGGTAGCAAAACAAAACTACGTTTGAGTGCTATTTTCCCCAAAGATTCTACACTTAATTTCAAAGATTCTAATTTGGTCCATATTAAAAAGATGGACAACTTTTAATGACAAAATGACAAACATCTTTTAGAAATTTACTTAATTTTCTATGGTGCCAATTTTTGGGGGTGGGGATATATTTTTTAATTGTGGTGACATTGATTTACAACACTGTGTATGGTTGAGATGTAGGTTCACACCTTTTTAGATGTTATCACCACCAAAGCACCCATAGCCCTCTAACATTGTTCACTGGGCCCTCTGTCCCCTTTGCTCCACAACTTCCCACTCTGGTAGCCTCAATTCTATCAGATTTCTAGGGTTTGTCTTGGCTTGGAGGTACCATATACCCAGACTTCAAATAATACTTTAAAGCTATAGTAACCAGAACAGTGTGGTATTAGAATAAAAATGCACACACAGACCAATGGAATAGAATTGAAAACACAGAAATAAAAATGAACCCTACTTATATTGACAGTTAATCTACCACAAAGAAGCTAAGCATATACAATGGAGAAGTCTCTTCGACTAATGGTGTTAGAAAACTGGACAGCCACCAGCAAAATAATGAAACTATCTTACACAAAAAAAAATAACTCAAAATGTGATAAAGACTGGCTGTAAGAATTAAAATCATAAACCACAAAATATATAGATGACAACATTGGCAAAATACTCCATGACACTGGTTTTTGGATGTCTTTGGGGGATGCAACTCCATTGGTAAGTGAAACAAAAGCAAAAATAAAGAAATTGAACTACATCAAACAACAAAAAGACAACTTTTGCATAGTTAAATAAACTTTCAAATGAAAAGACACCCTACTGAATGAGAGAAAATATTTGAATATCACATATATGAGAAATTTAAAAAACTTTCAGAGTAGTATTTTCTTTCATCAATCCGACAAACTTCTACAAAGTTTGATAACTATTGGGAACAGGGTGTGAGAAAGTAGGCAATTGGCAGTATTTACCAAAAGCACCTATCTCTCTGAATCAGGCTATTTTGGATTAGATGATTCACCATAGCATAATTTGTAGTGACAAAGGATTATATAATCTAAAATGCCCATCATGAGAGGTTAAATAGGGGTCCTCCCTGGTGGCCAAGCGGGTTAAAGCACAGCACTGAGAATCTAAAGCCACTTCCTCATGAATTCTATCCCCGCCTGTCCCGGAGGAGATTCACATGGCGTGGCAGACCCCTCCTGACCCACCTGCTGCTCCCCACAGCAGTGTACTTCCTTGATCTGCCTGTTCTACTCCTCTCTGTCTCTGGTGAATCCTCTTACCTTCCGTATCTCTGGCCTGTACCCCAACTCTATATGAATAAATAAATAAATCTTTAAAAAAAAAGAGGTTAAATAATTACAGTGTAGCTTTACTATAGAATGTCATTACTGCTTGTTTATGCTTAAAATAATTCTGGAACTGTACACATTGGTAACACGGGTGGCCTCTGGGAGGAGACTAGGCTGAGGGGATGGGACTTGAAGGGATTACTCCATTTATACCTTCAAGGTTGGGTCTGGAATGCGCCAGCATGTCCCAAGTGGTAGAAAGGTCACACTTCAGTATTACCTATCTCTCTCACCACTCCAAATGAAGCAAAAAGAAAAAGTTTTCTAGGGTTAGACAGTACACTTGTAGTTTTTAGCACATAGGAAACTTGAGATAAATCCTAATCAAAGAAATAGTAGCCATGATGGGAGTTATTTAAAATGCAAGAGTTAAGGCCACCTTTCCTACTCACCTTTTCTCTCCATGCAGAAAAAATAATGGGGAGGTTAATAGCAAGATAGTACAAAGAAACCATAGAGCCAAGAAACTCACATGACAGATATTTTATTGTGAACTGTTTGCAGTAAAACATTCAACCCTTTGACATGTACATTGCTTAATCTTTTTTGCTAGAGACTACATACATGTGATGCTCAAAGGCCTTTAGCCTTGTCTTATGTAAGACGAGTTAGTGGTTGCCTATATATACATACATATATATATATCGTTCAATGTTAGCGAAAAGTCAGGAAAATCTGGTTTTAACACCAAAATTAAGGGCTGCATGCCTGCAACCCAGTCATGTAAAGTGCTTAGGTTCAGTGCAAAAGGGGCAGACTCAGAAGGGCAAGCAGATGCCATGGATGACACTTCTGGGAGACGGATGCAATCTGACTCAAAGAAGAAGAGCTATTTGTCAAACTTCCCCCCAAAGGGGGAATACTTTCTTTGCATTCTCTAACAGGATCAAACTTTGAATCTAACAGATGCCTGTACTAGTTGTTTATTATTAAAAACCAGGCTCACAGGGACATCCACGAGATTTCTAAGCACCAGAGATACTGAATTGGGCTTCCGGTTCCTGTCTCAGCAGCAGGCTGAGCTTGAGCTCGTGAGAGGTGGGGAGCTGCAGAGCTTTCCTCAGGCCTCTCGTTTACAAATCCAAGTTACCAAGAATAACAGACCCTTCAAAAACACAGTTGTGTCTTGCATGGGAAGACATACCTGTGCTTACAAAGGAACACCTCTCCTATCTCCTACTCACTGTCCTCCTGTTCTGGTCCTTGTCTGTAGGCTCAACCCTTGACTCCTTGTGACAGCACAAGTTCACTGCTTTCAGTGACCTGGGAGTTCTGCACATTCATTCCTCATTCCTGAAGAGAAGCAGGCGAGAAGTGGAAGTGTTTTTCTATCCAACTGAAATAGGATGAAGTTGAGCTATTAATCCTTGGATCCTGGCAACCATTCCTCTCCCCAGCCTCTTAAAAAAGAGCAGCAGGGTTATTCACAAAAGTCACCTCTATGCTTGTCAGCAACTCCCCCGTGTTCCTGTTTAGAGAGGTTCACCTTTTTCTCCCTGCTGGATGACTGTCACTGGGCTCCTCCTGCCCATGTGTGGGGCTCCAGCCCCCAGCTCTTGTATATGCACCCCCAGCTTTCAGATATCAGCACCTGAGGACTTCCGTTCAGACCACCTGTCACAGACACACAGTAACTCCTTGTGCTTGTGAGGAGACACCAGAACAGTTTTATTCCATAGGTAGCACTTGCTCAAAGCCAACCCTGAATTCTGGATCGAGGAAGACTCCTTTGGGAGCTGCTTTATAATTTTCTGCAAAGTCCTTCTAGTTGTGAGAGCTAATAGTGTCTCTGTGTGGAGGGATCCGTGTACAAACAGGGTAACCCAGGTTGGAAACCAAAAGTCAGGGAAGGCTTAGAAGGGCAGAAGTCTAAAGTAAAGTGCCTCTTGTTAGTGAGGGAGAGTTTTGTTTGTTCAGAAATGTTTGGGCGTAAACACGAGTGCATAGGAGTGTAAACATACACTCACTCACTCACTCTGAGGTAGAAAGAACTGGCCATCTCTAGACAAACACACAGAATCCACGATTTTACAGCAACATGGCACTTGCGTGAAAGCTCCTGTTCTTGCCCAAGATGGCAAGTAGGGGCCAATCCAGCTCTTTCTGACCTGGAGCAGAGCCGGGGAAGTCCCACCGCCTAGGAGGAAAGCGAGGAGAGCATCTCTATCACTCCTCTTCCACAGCGCTCATCCCCGTGGCCCAGGGTCACTTCTTGGAGCCTGAGCTGTGGGCCCCTCGACTGCGGCTTGTCAGAAGCCACTGGGTGCAGATGTCTTGCACTACTGCATCCCCGCTGCTCTTGGCTGCCTGCTGCACCTGCTGGACGAGGGCCGTGGCCTGTGAGTGCTCTTGCTTCACCGCAACCAAGTAAGCAGAACGCAGTTTGCAACATGTCAGGTAGGCCTGAACCTGGGAATTGAGTAGAGAGACAGAGGCAAGGAAATATCACCAGCAAACACAGTTTGCTCAGGCAGGCCGACACTGCGACCTACCTACCAAATAAGTGACTGGGTTCCTGTCTTTTATTATACAACAGTTAATTCCTTAAATATTGGACACTAGCCGTGTTACCTTACAGTATAAAAAATTATTACAAATGAACTCAGGATTTCAAAAAAAGGTGACAAGAGGCAGGAGGCAAAGTTTTGCCTCTGTTAGTCCCTTTGAGTCCTCCTCCTTCTATCCTGGGTTCTTCTTGTGACTTCACTGCCCAAGTTGTGACTTTATATTACTTGGGTGATTATTTGATTGGTAAGTGTCTCCTTGACTGAATTTCAAACCACACGAGGTCAGGAATAGTGTTTACCTTTTCAATCCCTGTATCCCTGGTGGCTAGCAAAGGCCAGGCATGCGGTAGGTGTTCAAAAAATATGCATCAAGGGCCCTTCCTGGTGGTACACGGCACTGTGAAGCTATCAGCAGCCACTGCAGCACGAGTTTGATCCCAGCCAGGGAGCTGACCCACATGGCACAGCAGACCTCTCCTGACCCGCCCACTGCTCTCTTTAGCTGTTTATTTCTGTCAATCAGCCTGTTCTATTCCCCACTCTCTCTGGTGAATCCTCTCACATCCCACATCTCTGGCCTGTACCCCTGTTCGTGAATGCATAAATAAATAAATCTTAAAAAAAAAATGTATCAAGTGAATGAATGAAATGAATGAATGAAGACTCCATCATATCTCACCCTACAGTGGGCACAAGGATCCTCCTCCTCTATTTTTCTTTTTTCAGCCTTTTGAATTTAAAACCTTTCAAAGGAAATTAGTAAAGGTCTGCTAAGTACTAACTCCAGTTTGACTTGACTTTTATTGTCTGGCCAAGGGGTGACTCAGTTTTGGGAGGGCGTGTGTGGGCAGGTCTCTTTGCTCTGCTCTACCTAGATGCTCTCCACTTCATATAGGCCCCCCCCCATCCTTTCCAGCCCTGATGTCACAGGACTCCCTTTATAAGCCAGTGAATGACGAGCCCTCTGGGGTGTCTCAGAGCTCCCGCTGGCAGCTGCCTTTCTGCTATGATGTCGCCTCTGCTGCTGATTGTGGGAGGACTCTGCCCTCTTCATGTTACAGTGTTCCACCTTCATGTCTGTCTTGGCCCACTAATGTCTTCCTTTTTTGAGCTCAGTTACAGATGGTCTCCTATCGCTAGAAGCTGCCTGGCATATTGTGAACTCATGAAAGTGATCAAGTCCCGTTTCAGACATTGGCCTGCTGCCCCAGGAGGATGGCATTCATCCAGGCCTTCAGCTCCCTGAGCACCTACGCACATTAAATCTACATCACAAGTTGGCAGGAAAAAATTTCTACTAGGCGGAGGGCATTTTGCAAGAAAGACTGCAGTAGGAACTGAGGGAACTTGGTTTTGGCAAAAGCCATATGGTTCGAGATCACTCAGAATAAGTAATCTGTTGAGAGGAAAAACCTGCAAGAGCCAGACGGATGGTCTGGATTTTTGTGTACACCTTTCCCAGGTACAAAGCCTCTTTCCTGATGAGCTGGAAACAGACTGTAGTCTGGGAATCAGGGGTTCTGGGTATATTTCCTAGCTGTCAAGTTCCCATTCTGGTTTTAGGAAATTAATTGTCCTTACAACTGTCATACTTTCATCTTCATTAAGATGTTGCAGAAATAAATGAAGAAATGTTCGTAAAATGTTCTCCCTAATCCCTCAACTGAAAAATGCCCTGCAAATTCAGTCCAGGGATTGGCATTGTCGCCATAGGGAGCAGTTCTGTGGTTGTATAAGAAGCTGGAATTTTCTTTTTCCAGGGCATCTCATTGTAAATGGCAGGGCTTGGTTTTCCCATGCTTCTCCTGCCTCATTTTTCTGGATGGCAGGTAGACCGAGCCAGAGGCTAATCATAACCAGGAGCAGCTGGGAGTACTTGTGTTCTGGCCAGCCTTCCTCGAAAGGCGATGTGGGGTAAAGGTCGATGGGTTTCCTACCACACAGGAAAGAGCTAACTGGAAGAGGCCTGTTCTGGAGAATGAAACACCAAAGACAGGGCTGAGTGGGATTTTTTTTCTTATTGTAAAAGGTAGCTAGCTATTTTGTTCCTGTGTAATAAATGTCTGCCTACCCAGAGAACCTCACTCACTCAATTAACCGGAAGATAGAAGTAAGGGATTTCCTAGGAGTCTCGGACAGATGGCCATTGAAAATGGAGATTCAAGAACAAGTGAAGACATGCTTGTTTTGGGGATAAAGAAACGAGAAGGCACAGGCTCACGCCTCAGTGTTCGTGGTCCCCATGTATCCCTCCTTCTTGATCCCTATCTCGGTCCCACTTTGCCTCTGGAGAACAGAGAAGCTGAGGTACATACAGCTTATACGGAAGTGTTGTCGGAGCAAGGGATAGTGATGACAGGCAAGCTCAGAGGGCTGTTCATGGAGCACCCCAGGGCTTGGAGACAACTCTGCTTACCTTGTTGTCATCACTGTGTATTGCCTGGATCAGACCCTCCAGCTCCTGTGCAGAACAGAAACATAGTAGTTAAGAGAGGCAGTGTCCCCAGTATGGGAGTCAGGGCACAGTCTGGCCATAGTGCTGGCTTCTGAGTGGGGCTAACTACTGGACCCTTCTTTTTTTTTTTTTTTTAAAGGATTTATTTATTTGTGCATACAGAACTGGGGTATAGGCCAGAGGCTCAGGGGCGGCGAGAGGCTTTGCCAGAGAAAGAATGGGGAGCAGAACAGGCAGGTCAACGATGTACACTGCTGAGGGGAACAGCGGGCGGGTCAGGAGAGGTCTGCCACGCCATATGGTCACCTCCAGGGCAGGCGGGGATCGAACTCATGGGAAATCATGCGGAAGTGGCTTTAGCTTCTCAGTGCTGTGCTTTAACCCGCTGCACCACCAGGGAGGGCCTGAACCCTTCTTTTTAAACTCAACTCTTGCTGTAAGAAGAAATCTAATGATAACACTAAGCTTGAGAATTTGAGGAGGAAGAATTACACCCAAGAGGCTTGCCCTTGGCCCTCACAAACAGATGCAGCTCTGTTTATCCCATAAGGAAGCAACAGAGGGACAATTCTGAAGGCAACATGCTTGACAGGCTCTACACTGGCCCACCCTGGCCTCCTCCACAGTCATAGGGAGAAGCTCAACTCTGTCTCTGTGCACACACTCCTAGAGGAAATATGAACCCTTCTGGATACAGAGGTATCATCATGAATTTTCTTTCCAGGGAAGGTTTGTTAGGAGTGAAGCAATGCTTCAGGGGGTCAGAAAGATAAAGGTTTCTTGCAGAGTTTCAGGCACATTATAGGGGACAGAAATCAAGAGGGGGATGTAAAGATAATGAAACAGAGCAGAGTGGTTCGGGTGAGCAGACCTGGGGTGGAATTCTCTTGAATGCTTCCAGGCAGCTGAGGAGGATGGTATCCCCATCGCTTTTGGCAGCCATGCCTGACTCGCTGACACACTTGAGCAGCTGCCGTATCTCACTGTATTTCTCTCTCTCTACCAGCTGCCGGGCAGCTTGGCAGTAGGTGGCAGCAGCATCTAGCTGGAAATCCTGGAACAGATGTGGGGCGATGGGCTTAGGGTAGCAGGCACGACCACATGAAAAGAAGACACATTTAAGAAATTCCCACCATGTTTGTTGTAGATAAGCCATATTGATTATAGTCACAATGGAAAACATACACATAACCTTAAATCAATACCCAATAAGATTAAGTTTTTTGGAGTTAGGCAGAGACTTAAGAATCAACCCTCAGAATGGGAATGTTACATTTAAAATGAGTCAGAGCTGTGGTCTCTGACCACAAGCAATACCAAATATACTTCTGGAGCTGGCTCCTGCACACATGGAGGCTGCTGTGGCCCCTCCTGCCACATGGGGTGCCCTTCTCTAGCCATACTCCCCTGTGGGGTCAGGCAGAGGCTCTGCAGGAGTCAGCTGTGGGGCTTGGTTTTCGGTATTTAATAGCTTTTGATGAATCTGACATTGGTTATTTGGCTCTTGGCGATGTGACCTAAAGCCTGGAGTTTGACCCAGTTTGTGACAGCTACTTCCTTTTATCCATGATATGTAAATTTGCTCCCCTTGGGATAAAACTCTCTAAAGCTTACTCTCTCCTGGGACAGGACAAGGTGGAATAATCTGCCCTTTACCTGCAGGACACGGAATGCAATTCCAAAACCATCTTCTACATATTTCCCTCCTAGCATGACCTGAAAAGGAGAGGAAAATAGGCTCAAAGAAGCAAAGTGGAGGAGCCCCTCACTCAAGAATGAGCACCCCTACTATTCATCAAAGATTTGCTGAGCCCATAAGTGTGGATCTGAAGTGATCAGGATGGGTCTCTGGCTCTTGGTGTTCACAATCAGCAGGAAGACAGCCACCAAGCACAGCTGCAACAACTGGGAGGCAGCTGCCGTCGAGAGAAGCAGCCTGGAGGGGACGAGCAGTCCCTCAGAGACTGGAAATGTCAGCTGTACCTTGCAGGCAACATCCATTTTCATGGGGTTATTTCCAAACAGCGTTGGCAGAGGCAAGCTGGTGATGTGCGAGGAGCCAGTGCTTTCACACCGATGCAGGAATCTGGTGACTTCCATCTGCAGCTGGAGTGTGTTCATGTGCCTGTGGGAATAGGAGAGACCCAGTCTGGCTCAAGAGGGGCTTCAGGAGGGCTGAGCCTTGGGCTGGGGTGACTGGGAAACCATAAGATGGCAGTGAAAAAGGCGACAGAAATGAAATGAAGGGAATAGATACGCAGAAAACTCTGAGCAGTTGTGACAAGATAAAGGGGTGCCTGGTGCCCTAGACAGACTCAGGACAGCCAAGTTATGGGCATTAGTCATCCAGCCCCATGGAGATGGATAAGGCACAATCCTTGAGTATTCAAGGATTGAATACTCGGGCACTACGATGGGTGTGAACAAAAACAGAGGTCAAAAGAGACCTAAACCGGCCCTCCCTGGTGGTGCAAGGGTTAGGACATAGGACTGCAAGCTGGCTGCAGCTGCTTCAGTGCGTGTTCGATCCCCAGCCCTGGAAGTGACCACATGGTGCAGCAGACCTCTCCTGACCCGCCCGCTGCTCCCCTCTGCAGTGTATTTCGTCAAGCTGCCTGTTCTGCTCCCCGCTCTGTCTCTGGTGAAGCCTCTCACTGCCCATGCAATTATGGCTTGTACCCCAGCTCTGTATGCATAAATACATAAATCTTTAAAAAAAAAAAAAAAAAGAGACCCGAATCCTGCCTGCATGGCCCCATAGGCTAAAGGAGCGATGGATAATGAACGCACCAAATATCTAATTATGGAGCTACAAAGGCAACAAACGGTAGTGGTGGGTCATTTACTTTAGACGTTGTGTTCTAAGGAGAGGACTCGGCCAGCCCTAAGGCTGGGCGGAGGGATAACTCGGTATGGCGAGGAATCGCCAGGGGGTCAGAGTCAGAAGAGCGTAGAGCGAGATAAAGGCGTAGGTGCAGGCGGACCATCAGGCCCGCTTCTGCCGGCCGTAGGGGTTTGGAGTTTAGTCTGACTGTAACGTGTGATCTCAGTCTCCCCGACTCTCGTCTCCTGTGGGCTCCTCCACAGGATTTTCAGGTGTGTGCTGGGTACCTTCATCAGAATGATTCCATTTGTATTTGTTTTTTGCCAGGACTTCAGGGATCAGCAGGAGCAGCTCCCTCAGCAGCCGAGACCCCTCCCAGCCTGTGTGCCCGCCCTCCTTGTTCCCTGAGCCCTGAGCTACCTCGATACATCAGCTGCAGTCATCTTCTTTCGGAAGAAAGTGGTTTTCTTCTTTCTTGTACTGCGGGAGGTTTCCTGGAGGTAGATCTTCAAGTGGTCCTTGGCCTTAAGTAGCCACGACAGCTTTTCTCCCAGTTCTGTATATGTTTTTGCTTTGTGACTGAAGAAGCGGATACAGGTCATGGCAGCCCGGACCTGGTCCTAGAAGAGAAAATGAATGTTCAGGTCAGACGAGATGAGGGGGCTGTGGAAGGTGGGTGTGTGATAGAGTTTGGTCTGACTCCCACCTATAAAGCCTGGTTGCCAACATCCACTCCTGCCACCAGTCAGACCCCTATTTTGTACCACCACCCCTAGGCCCAAGGGACTGCAAAGTGATTATCTGTCTAAGCTCTGGGGTAGTACATTATTCCAATGTATTCTGACTCGCCATTCAGCTTGGCTTCACTCTTCTTTAGGTGATTCAATTCAATTCTCTGATTTAGGGTTGGCAACCCTGAGACAGACTGGGGGAAACCTGGTTCCTCTCCTTCATGCATCTTCTCTAAAAAACCTTTCTCCATGAAAGGTTTGAAATCTGAATCCAGGACTCCATGTTTATCTTGAAACTATGACAGATCATTTTTCACTCCTTGAGTGCCATTACTGACAAGATTAAAGTGTACCTTTTAGGGACAAGGATGGAAACCCTAATATAACAGCATCAGAGAGCACATGGCTTTGCTCTTGGGTTGGTCACAGGAAAGCCAGGAGCCAATGACAGCTGTGACCCCTCATCTTCTGCAGCCTCTCTACACGGCAAGCTGCCAGGAATCACAGGCAGAAGAGGGCACGGGGCACTTTTACCTTCATGAACTGCTGCAGCTCATACAGAATATGGTAGTAGTTCTTCTTCTGTAAATGTTGGCAGGCAGCAATCAAGTACTTTCCCCAGCTCTCTAAGGTTGGGTCAATGGATTCCAGCAAGTTTTCCAAAGTGTGTAGCTTCCCACTTTTATAGCTTGGCTGGAAGATGCCTTCTATGAAGACTTCTGGGGGACTCTCCTGGGGCAGAGGAAGGGTAAAGGTAAAAGTTTGGAGCCTGGTAGTGGCCTGTCTGTAATCCACTCTGAATTTCCTTCTACTCACAGACCTTCAACATCCTTCTCCTGTGGTTGGTGTTTTTTAGCCTTTCTTGTGTCCTAGGTAATAAGAATCCTACTCAAGTGACTACTGCATTCTCCCCTTCTCCAAAGAGAAAAGCTCCTATTTCTCACCTGTGACTTTCACTCAAATCCACTCTTCTAGCTTTTGTCACCACAACTCCAGACACTGCCTTTTAGGCCACCAATTACCTCTAATGTGGGAAATCTAAAGGTTAATTACTGGTCTTCATTTTGCATTGATTTTCTAACAGTATTTGATATAGCTGATGGCTTCCTCTTTCTTAAAATATTTTATCTGGCTTCCTGGACATCAATCTCTCCATATTTTTTTTTTTTACTTTTCCAGCAACTTCTCAATGTTCTTGATGATTCCTCCTAATCTCCCAATCTGTCCTCTCTTCTAACTGTACTCACTTTTTGGGTGGTTTCATGGTTTTAAATACTACCTATTTGCCGATTATGCCTAAAAGGCTTTATCCTGTTTATTTCTCCTAAACTGCATATCCAACTATCTACACAAAATGTCCTCTTGGACATTAGAAAAGGTAATAGGGCACTTCTAATTTTTTCTTCCAAATCTGCTCTTTCTGCAGATGGAATTTTCATTCTTGTTGTTTAGGTCAAAAAACTTAACCATCTTTATAACATGGAGAAAGAGAATAAAAATAATCTCCCTGATCTACCATCTTTCACTCCTGCCTTTTTTTTTTTGTCTAATGCCAACAAACCAAACCAAGTAATTCTGTGCCTAGTGGCACAACAGGTTAAAGCACAGCACTATGAAGCTATCTACAGCCATTGCAGCATGAGTTTGATCCCCAGCCAGAGAGGTGATCCACATGGTGCAGCAGACCTCTCCTATCTCTCTGGCTGACAGGAGTCAGCAGTGTATTTCAGTAGATCTTCCTGTTCTGCTCCCCACTCTGTCTCTGGTGAACCCTCTCACCCCTTGCACCTCTGGCCTATACCCAAGTTCTTGGATGCATAGATAAATACATCTTTAAAAAAAAAACAAAACAGGCCCTCCCTGTTGGTGCAATGGGTTAGGATGCAGCACTGCAAGCTAGTTGCAGCCACCTTCAGTGCGAGTTTGATCCCCAGCCCCGGAGGTGACCCACATGGCACAGCAGACCTCTCCTTCCCGCCCACTGTTCCCCTCAGCAGTGTACTTCATTGATCTGCCTGTTCTGCTCCCCACTCTGTCTCTGGTAAAGCCTCTCACCGCCCCTGCACCTCTGGCTTGTACCTCAGTTCTGTATGCATAAATAAATAAATCTTTAAAACCCCCCCCCAAAACAAATCTGATCATGTGACTCCTCTGCTCACTCTTCCAGTGGTTTTCCTTCTCACTCAGTGCAAAGTTCAAGTCCTTACCATGTTTACAAGGTCGTATGTGATCTGGCTCATTACCTTTCTGACTTTATCTGACTTTATCACCCTGCTCTGGCCACGCTGGCCTCTACACTACAATCCCCTCCACCAGGATTCCGCTTCCTTCATAATCTGCGTGGCTCACTTCGCATCCCCTAGGCCTTTACTTGGGTGCCATCTTCCCTCGGTACCTCTGCCCCTCCCCTGCTTTATTTTTCTTCTTTCTACTCGTTACCTACACTTCTACATTTTATGTCTTGCTGATTTCCTCTATTCCTATTATGAGAGAAGTTTTATGGGCAGATGTTTTCTTAGTTTTCACTGCTACTTTTCTAGTACTTAGAGAAGTCCTTGGCTATTTGATAAACATTTCTTGGATGAGTGAACAGATGATAGACATTTATGGAGCAACTCTTCAGGGAGGCCACAGACATATTAACCTCTCGCTGTTGATGCTCATCTTAGTTCAGGGACTGTGAGTCATAAGTCCTATTTCATGGTCACAGATATTTGATTCTGGCATTTAGAGCTTAGATTAGGAGTAACTCGTGCAGAGTACAGGGCGGACAGAAACTCATGGCAGATAACCTGCTAGTAGTGCTGGGTTTGTGCTAGTTTGATGTGGCGATCTGGGCTGTGAGAACATCCACAGTGGGTGAGGACTCTTCCCAATTCCTTACAGAGAACCCCAGGCCTAACCTCAAAGTTACAGGACATATCTGAGAAGCAGGGCATCAATGGCAGAGGAAGACAGAATTCCTCGGAAGAATAACACCATATGAACTTCCATCCCATCGTTCATCTATCCACTCACTCTTCATAACTGGGACTAGGTCAGGTGCTGAATGCTTCTAGGCCCAGCTGGGAAGTCACACTCTAAAGACAGCTGCAATCTAGTGGGATAAATACAGTAACAGGATACGGTTCTAATACACCAAGTAGTTGGGGAAGAGGTCCCTAATGTTGCTTGAGTCCTGCGAATGCTTAAGGGAGAGGACTTGAAAGGAGAAAGAGCAGTTTCTAAAAAACAAGGAAGGACAGGGCCTTCTCGGTGGGCGAATTGCACAAGCAGATTCACAGAGGAAGCGCAACATACAACCAGGGCATTTTCAGTAATTTGGTAACTCTGGAATGCAGTGTAGAGCTAGGGTTGGTGGTTAACACACGATGGAGAAATAAGGGAGCCTGACCCTGGTGCATCCTCTATGCCTGTCTGGGATCTGGACTTTGTCCTGTGGCCATCCTGGGGGATTTATTGAAGGCCTGTTACTAGGGGAACAACAGGCATCATGAATGACATAGATAACATGTATTTATGTTAAAAAACTGTTTAAAAACTGTGGCAGTGTAACAGCCACAGTTTTTACACAGTCTTGTTTTCTGTTGGTCCTCACCTACTTGAGAATAAAGTAAGACAGCTCAGCTCAAGGGTGATTGTAATTACAGGAGATAAGAAAAGCCTCCTTTCCTGACACTGGAAAGCAGGGCTGTGCTGTCATCAGCTTATATCAGACAAGTGAGTAAGCTCATTAATGCTAAAGGAAGCATCAGTTAGAGGGCAGAATTGGGGGATTTCCATTCTCCATTTGTGCTTGGGAGAAGCAGTTTTACCTCAAAACTCACTTAGAAACTGAGGAACTCAGCTGAACTCCAAATAATCTAACTTTTGTTCTTAAGATCTGGTTAGTATCTAAGACATAGTAGCTGTGGCACCAGGGAAGCATTTCCTTCACTATTCTGTAGGAGTCCGGTCACCACAAATCTTGAAACTACTGACAATCCCAGAAGATATGGCTATTTGTCAACATCTGCTTTGATTTAAGGAGGCAGACTGAAATTAAAGTAGACCTTGAACTCCTTTAATTTTATATGAACTTTGGTATCAGCCAATTCCTCTAAAATGTATCAAAGAATGTTCAGATAAAAAAAAAAA
>NW_004567114.1:26057307-26097575 GCF_000260355.1 Condylura cristata | reverse complement strand
ACAAATAAATAAATCTTTAAAAAAAAAAAAAAAAAAAAAGGACTGGTTGGAGTGTATTTCAGTCAATCTGCCTGTTCCGTTCCCTTCTCTGTCTCTTGTGAATCCTCACTCCCTCACACCTATGGTCTGTACCCCAGTTCTTGTATGCATAAATAAATAAATCTTAAAAAAACAACAAAGGACTGCTAGGGCCTCCCTGGCGGTGCAGATTACCGACACAGCACTACCAAACTATTAGCAGCCAGGGCAACATGAGTTCCATCAGTCCAGGGAGGTGACCCACATGGCACAGCAGACCTCTCTTTTCTCCCCGCTGCTCCCCTCAGCAGTGCATTTCAGTTGATCTGTCTGTTCTATTCCCTACTCTGTCTCTGGTGAGTCTTCTCACTCTCCCAAACCCCTGCACCTCTGGCCTACATCCCAGTTATTGCATGCATAAATAAATAAATATTAAAAAAAAGGGGGGGCTGCTAAGGGGAACAGTGACACAGAGTCTTGGCTTTGCTTAACAATGAGTCCAAAGAAATAATCAACTTCTGTGGTGACTTTGCCTTCTGTGGGAGAAGGGCAGAAGATCTGAGGAGAAAAGAGGGAGAGCACATTTCCTTCTTTTAAATACTTGGGGCTCATCTATAAGATCTGTGCTTCCTAGTCCATGTAGTAACAGTTCAGAGAGGACCAGCAGCTGGACTGACAGTGGCATACTGCCAACGAGGTGAGAGGGGTTGGAAACAGAGAGGGTCAGCAATTTGCCTAACATCACACAAGACTCACAATAAATGGTTCCTTCTGAGGCCACACTCTCAACAACTATCTGATCCTATTAGATGTGTCAGGAATAGGAACACAATTTGTAAATGCTAATCATGACCAGCAGGAGGGATTTTGGGGATCAGGCTTGTCTACTCAGTGAATTATGACTTGTGTAGCTAGAATCTGCCATTCTGACCAGACTCTGCCAGAGGTGGTCCCATAGCTAAATTCCAGGTTAAGTTGAATGGGGTAACAGCCCCCTAAAGCTGGGTGGGTGAAGCCAGGTGGGCTAAGCAAGTGGGCTTTCGCTCTGAAAGCAGTGTAGGCCCACCTTGTTGAGGAGATGTAGCAGAGCTTCCCTCAGGCAGCTGTGCCTCACGTAGAAGCTGATGATGGCTAGGTTGGTGCTATAGTTATGCAGGTAGAAGAGGCACTCCTGGTAGTAGGTGTTGTTCATGATCTTTCCTTCAGGTATTACCTCCAGAGAGAGGCTCTGGGTCCTAAGGGTAGCTTCCAGTTCCTTCAAGGTGGCAAAGTAATCATCATCTTGCTGATAGGAAAAGCGAGTATGTAAGAGAAAATGAAACTCAGTAAGGTCTCAGCATCCTTGGAAGTTCTGCTCTCAAAGAATATTTGACAATGTAAATTTTTATGAATAGTAAAGCAGGAAGGAGATAAGATTCATTATGTTATAATGCTATAAAGCATCAATTCCACTCAAAAATATTACAGAAAA
Organism: Condylura cristata; assembly: GCF_000260355.1. NCBI lineage: Eukaryota > Metazoa > Chordata > Mammalia > Eulipotyphla > Talpidae > Condylura > Condylura cristata. The sequence continues at coordinate 26,096,086 of NW_004567114.1, read as the reverse complement.
TTCACCCAAAATCTGAATACTACTCAAGTCTGGATATAAGAATATGTGATTATTACTGTTTTTAAAATAGTTTTATGTAGGTTTTTTTTTCTAAAAAAAAAATTAAGAATTTGTATTACTTGTCTGACTATACAGCTGCTGATAGAATTACATATAAAAGAGCAGAATCCACACCTGGCAGCTCTAGACGCTGAATGGAAGCCAAACCTTTCCTGCTCCAGGGCCACCCTCCCTGAGCTGACCCCCTCTGCTGTGTCCTTACCAAGGATAGGAGAGGCCTCACTGTGGACTCCAGGTATTCAATCACATCCTGTACCAGTCTTGAGCCATGATTCAGTTGATTGAGGTCAAAAGGGGGTTTCAGGCAGCGACTGAACTTCTCCCGTGCAGCCGAGAGGTTTCCAGCTTTGAGGCAGGCCATCCCCCAAGCATGCCATGCACCCGTGGTGTCAAGCCCAGTCTTTGTGGAGACCTAGAGGAAAAACCCCTCCTTCCTGTGAGAGGTACCCACAGGCACGAGAACCCCAAAGACACAGTCTGTCCCCTTGTTGCCAGTCATCTCCCTCCTCTGTCACCCCACCCACCACTGCGCTCACACTGGCAGCTTGGTCAGTTCTAGATACCTCCCACAGCCAAGGACAACTGAGATGTCACAAATAGGCGACACCTATTTGCATGGCTAGACCAAGGCTGCTTCACACAGTGGGGGAAGTTAGCTTTGCTTCGTCTTACCTCAACGCCCAGTTGGTAGTACTCTGCTTCTAAAAGCTGGTTCCTCAGCCGGGTTACTGCAGCTGGCTGCAAGATCTGATCCAGAGATGGCACGTGGCGGTAAGCAGCAGCAACCAAAATATTCAGCACGTCTACTTTGCTGATGTAGCTACAGGGAAAAAAAGAGCAAGGTAAGGAGGCTCGGGCCTGCAGACCTTCTATTTCACTTCCAGTGTGAAATGTGATCCTGTGCCATAGAGGGAAACCCTAGAGGAGACGGATGCTCTGACTCAGAAGCTACGAGAGGGGGCTCTCTGAACCCCAGCTCTGGTTCTTAGCAACTCTATGGCTTTAGGCAAGTTAGTCGACCTTTCTCTGACTCAATCTGCTCACCTGAAAAATGGATATAATGGATTTTAAGGATAAAAGGAATAACTCAAATGTCTGGAACTTTGTCAGTACTCATTCATGTGCAGAATAGGGATGCTTGGGGCTTCCATTTCAGACATGACCTTTACACTGACTTGGGTTTCCCACGTTACTCATCAGCCTTTTTGTTTTTTTCCTGAGGTTTACTGGATTGAGGGAGCACAGATGCATCGACAGCCTGCACTCGCGGCTATCTGGAGGGCACAGGGCTACTGTTCCCTGTAGGTGCTGCTGGGTAAGGGCCTCCTGGCCCTTCACTGGGATTCTATTCTTCTGGACCCTCCCTGGGCTAAGAAGGGGCTCTTGTAACAGCCCCTCCAGGCTTTGATCTTACTTTTGATTGCAAAAACCTTATAATATAATGACAGGGATCCCAGAGGGCCAGATCACTCTGTGCGGCCTAAACAGACCTATACTCAAGATTCTTCTGTCTTGTGTCACAATTCCAGCAAAGAGCCTCATAGTTCCTGACTTGTCTATTGATTACTCTGGAAAGGGATTCAGAACATCACTGATTCTCAACAAGCTGATGATGGGAGAGGAGAGAGTACAGAACGTAAAAGCAAATTTGGTATTACAATAATACTTGTCCATTTGCAAAATAAAAACATTTCAAATTTCGCATTCATTGGTTCATTCACATGTCTACCAGAAGGGGGATGAGTTACGAATAGTAGAAACCTACCCTGTAAAGTAGGAGTTTAAATGCACAGAGACTACAGGTGCTTCCCTAATTGATTTTAGTTACAAAAGAACCAGAGTCTTTACTTTCTTCCTGACCAGATGTAGCATACTCTGCACTGAGGGATGAATCCACCATAGCAGCAGAGGGCACAGAGGCAGCCATTCACTACAGTGGGTGCAGCTGAATCCAGTGGTACCCAGAACCTGTAATTTGAAACCACGGCTGTAATCTGCTCCTTAGGGTGGGTAGGGAGTTACTAAGTGAGGTCTCCTTAGTGTCTCTGCCCTCTGCCTAAGTGGGTATTTCCTCCATCTGTATCAGATTTTGAAGGAAGTATATGACGAGATATTAAATTTATTTCCCCCTCATCTGAGTATATTTTTCCTTTAATTAATTGTTAGCTCAGATATGTTTTTATTTTGGGCTTAAATATTTATTCTTTTTTTGGCATTCTACCTTTTGCTGCTTGGAGCGGCTTCTGTCTTTTTCTCCTCCTCTCTTCCATTTCTTTCCATGACTATTCTTAAAACTTTATCTAACATATGTCTATTTAAAATGATGTATTGCCTTTTGACGTACATTCTGCAATTAACCCTTTTACATTTCTTTTCACTTTTTGTCTCACCCCCTTCTGCCTTCCTCAACCTTCTGGTTAATAAAATAAAAGTAATAAAACAAACAGAACTTGTGTTCTGGGAGTACACAGGTTCACTTCTTAGATAACCCTTTACACGGACATTCTCACAACCCCATTTCATAAATATTGTTATCACCCCTTTTTATAAAGTGGGAAACTGAGGTCCAGACTTGTCCAAGGGTCTAGAGCTAGACAACGGTGACAATGAGATTCACCTGACTATGTGTTATCTGGTGAATTTGGAGGAAGTATGCTGATCAAATGTCTGAGGCACTTATACTTCTGCTACCAAGTCCGGCTGGGACTGACACTGGGACGCACAGCATGAGGCATGCAGCTGGGCGAACAAACTGGGAGTTGGGAGTTTTCATCGCTCAGTTAATGAGTGGAGGCAGAGCAGGTTTTGCAGGGGCCTGAGGCCGACTCATGCCTTTGTCATGAATTCTGCTTGATGACTCAGGTTCCTCCCTGTCACACAGGGATAGATCAGTCCCCAGTGTGCTTTTATAGCTCTTTATTCAGGCCTCCCTGAGAATATAGTCTGAACCTGTGTAAGACTGGGATAGAATTTGGGTGAAGGCTAATCAGATACTCATCTCCTATAAAATGTATCTATTGCCACATTTTCTGTAAAAGCTAGAAAGTGGCACAGAGATGAAGACGCTTCCCTAATTGATTTTAATTACGAATGAACCAGAGACTGTACTTTCTTCCCGATCAGGTAGAGCAAACTCTGCACTGAGGATCCACCCGGGGAAAAAGAGGACATCGGCTGTCCAGGGAGGGTGGGGAGGAACCCTCAGGATCTGGTCGCAGCATTTCATCAACATCAGGTGGTGATGCAAAACATTCCAGTATGTCTTGTCAGAGACCATGGGAGGGATCTCACTGTGGGGTCGGAAAGAGAAACTGGACAGAAAGGACCCATGTAAAACATCACACTCCATTTACCTGTCACAAAGAGCCAGATCCTGGCTCCGGCCGGTTTTGACAAACATCATCTTAGCACTGAAGAGCAGCTGCTTCATGATGTCTGTGAGCAGCCCTGCATCCACCTCGGGGTTGGTGAGGCCCTGGGACAGCCTGCAGCAGTGCTCGATCAGCTGGTGGCCACAGGCAGTGCTGTCCCGGTGCAGATTCAGGATGGCGATGCACAAGGAGGCGCTGGGGGCCTGGCCAGGGCACAGGGGGAGATACATCAGGTGAGTTCAAGGCCCTGCTCACCCTTCAGATGCGGCTGAAGGGCAGATACTATTCCTCCCCTTTCACAAAGCTTGAAAAACACTGGAGGAATGAACCAAAAATTCCACAGCAAAGCAGAAGGGGAACAAAACACAGATGTTCTAGGCAGCATTGCCAAAGCTCTGGCTACTAGGTCGTGTCACATACTGGGAAGAAGGCAGCTTCACCCATGTGTTACCTACGTCTAAGAATGCCCACAGGCCTCAGCCTTTCTCCAGACTCTTGTCCCACGGGGCGGGCCTCCTTATTGCTGACGGGGCAGTTACCCTGCTGGTCTGATGACCTGGAGGAGTCTCTGGCTCAAGCCAGGGGACATGCTACTGCTAATTTAATACCCCAAGCATACTCCGAAGCCTTTTGCACTCCCAGATGCTTGCCAAGGAGATACTCTTCTCCGCAGGACTGAAGTTCTTCTTATAGAAAGCCCCTTTCCAGCCACCTTGCTCTGCTTCTCAGTAACAGCCTACATTCTCTCCAAATTAAGCTGTTTTTAATTTCCCTATCATGCCTGGCAATTTTTGTCACTGCCTTAAGGGAGATGCTTTTGTTTTGCACTCTTTGTTCTTCCCCTATTCTTAATCCCCTAACAACTCCCCCAAATTCTGTTTGTTAAGTTCTTACTGCTCTCCCAGCTCTCATCTGTAAGCCTTGTGCGTTTTTTTAGATGTTACTCATTTTCTGCCTGGTTTACTAGCTTAGCACCAAACTCTGATACAGAGGGTCAGGCTCTGTCCACCTCTCTCCATTGCCTGCCATACAGTTACCCGGGGAAGTAATAAATGAGTCAGAAGGAAACTCATTTGGCCATGACATTGCACTGCTATTACCTGCTCATAGTAGAATTCACTCCGCACCAGCTCATTTTCCTCCTCGTTCAGATCCAAAATCCACTCGACCTCAGCCGCTTTGGGGACTCTCACCACCGCGGAGTAGGGTGGGCTCTCACTCTTGGAGCTGTGTGGGGCTGGGAAGAGAATGCCATTCATGTGCAAGCCGTTCAGCCAAGCCCTCCTGGGGGGCTGGCAAGAGTGGCGGCTGCCTCAGGGCCCTTCTCTCCTTGGTCCCTTATGTTTCCTTTGGGAGAATGCACTAAGCACCTCAAACTTTCTTCTTTGGCACAGAACTAGGATGAATATTACAGTGTTTGTGATATAAAACCCTTTGGTTTACACACAAGTTCTAAAGACACAAGCTTCTCAAAAGGAGAGCTACCATTGGCTCCTCTAAAAACTAACCTGTTGTGGAAGGATACAGGCCAAACTATTGATCATGACAATCCAGGGGAAAATAGGGAGTAGTCTGAGGTAGGATGGTGGTAAAGGGGAGCCTAGGAGGAAGAAAACTTACCCACTAGAAGTTAGGGGCCAAATTCTTTGGTTGTTGAAAAAAATTCTTTGGGTGTTGGCTTTCTCAACGCTGGAAGCTAAAAGGCCAGTGTGGCAGACTAATACAATGATAAACTTTATGAGAAACAGCTGAAATGCTGAGAATTGACTTCGATCAACATTGAGTCATGTTGCATTGAGTTGCCAATGTGGATATCAGTGGCAGCTGATACATGGCAGGTAGGGCCAACTTGAACATATAAACAATAGAGTCACAGGCCCTCCCTCATGGTACAAGTTAAAGAGCAGAACTATGAAGCTGTCTGCAGCACTACAGCATGAGTTTGATCCCATATGGCAGAGCAAACCTCTCTTGGCCTACCTACTGCTCTCCTCAGCAGTGTATTTCAATAGATCTGCCTGTTCTGCTCCCCACTCTGTCTCCAGTAAATCCTCTTACCCCTGCATCTCTGGCCTGTACCCCAGTTCTTGTATGCATAAATAAATAAATCTTAAAAAAACAAAAAAACAGAGTCACAGGGAATGTGGTTCAGCCTTACCTTCTGGTTGTCCTGGACTCTCATCTGACACACTGGAAGCAGAGAAAGAAAAATGAAATGCCTGAATCCTCCTCCTCTTTGTCTTGAGCTAGGTGGATAACATCTGTTATTTGGGTGAGATATCAGGGAATCAACCACTCCTGTTTCCCCCCCACTCTCTGACAACATTCAGTCACCATGCATTGTTCAGCTCCTCTTGTAAATATCTCTTTAAATGTCCTCATCTCTCTTGTCATTCCTGAGGGTCCCCATCATTTAATTCTGGAGCTGTTGCAATACCTTCCTAATTGGACTTCTTGATCTGTCAGCCCATTTTCTACTTTGCAGCTATTGCAAACTCTCAGAATGCAAACCTGGTCACCTTTAGCTACTGCTTAAAATTCTTCAGTATCGGCTATGGTGATGGCACATGGGTGATTTGGTGATGGGAAGCCCAAGGGGATTGCAACTGAGATGGAAAAATGCACAAAAATATGTAAAAATAAACTAATATAAAAAAAATTCTTCAGTATCGGGCATTCCCTGGTGGTGGGTTAAAGCACAGCACTAAGAAGCTAAAGCCACTTCAGCATGACTTTGATCCCCATCCCGGAGGTGACCCACATGGTGCGGCAGACCTCTCCTGACCCACCCACTGCTCCCCTCAGCAGTGTACTTCATCAGTCAGCCTGTTCTGCTCCACACTCTGTCTTGGGTGAAGCCTCTCATCACTCCTGCACCTCTGGCCTGTACCCCAGTTCTGTATACATAAATAAATAAATCTTTAAAAAAAAATTCTTCTCTTCAGGGTTGTAATATTCCTTCTCTATAGTTCAGAAAACAAGTCTTTTGTAATCCGGCCTCTTGAGATCATCTCCTGCCACTCATGACCTGCTCTCAGTCCATGAAAGTCCCCCTCCACCCTGCCACTGGCCCTGATCAGCTTCCAATGGTGCCACCAGGCACTAAGTCCTAATCACAAGTGAGACCAAGTCTATACCTGAAGCCTGATGGTCAACCCCAATCCACACTGCCCAAGAGCAAGCTCCAAATCTTTGTACCATTGCCTAGTTCCTCATGACTCAGCTGACAGCACCTAAGTCCAAGATTTGCCAGCTGAAGACCTGACCTGACTCATCACCTACCCATACACTTCGTCAAAGAATTCAATTTTCTCTTGTCTCTAATTTTACATTCTTACTTCCTTTTCTGTACATGTTCTGTTTTTAATTTCTTTTCCTACTAACTTCTCATCATCTGACCAGGAGCCACATCACCAGAAAACCTTCATGATTATCAGATTAAACTGTTTGTGTTTTCACATTGCACTTAGTTGCCAGCATTGTGGTCTGTTTGTTGTCAGACTCCTCACTAAAATGGGGGCTTCTTGAGGGTATAGTGATTATTGCTCAGTAACTATTGACTAAAGGAATCCTCAACAATACCAACTGCTCATTTCAAATCTCAGCAGTATGGTAAATGGGTAATTTTCCTGTCTCACACCTCAAGGGAGGTAGTGATATGCCAGGGTCACAGACTATAGAAATAAAAGGTAGTATAAGTACAGCGCATCTTCCTTCCCTGGGATCCATAATCATCTTGGTAAATAAAGACAAAAAAAGTTCTTATTAAACATAAAAATGTTATAGAATAAGGAAAATCTATTAAGTCTGTGACTAAAGCATGAAGAATCAAGCAATTTTGTTTTTGGACAGCTGCTTTGGTTCATATTTCCAGATGTTCTAGGAGTCTTACTTTCATCCTCCTCTTCTGTTACAAGTCATGGAAAAACTTGAGCAAAACTGAAACAGCAAATACAGTTGTGCTCTGTTTTGTCAGATGTCTGGGCAATTCTGAAATTTATAACCAGGTGTACTGCATGTGGATAAGTGGGGGCTCTTCTAATTGTGGGTTACAAGCCAGGATTACTAGCTAGATTAGAGCTGATGCAAGAGACCAAACATTTAGCAGTTATAAGTATGTCCCTCTGAGTCTAGATGAGAATGATGGAAACAAGAGCTTCTAGAAAACAGGTGAAGTTGTTGGAGAACTAAGAGCAGTGGGCTCAGAAGGACTGAAGAGCTAAGTGTCTTGACCTCAGAATGTGTAAGAGCCTTGAACTTGCTTCCTTTAGTTTCTGTGACCAAAGTCAGTCTACAACCAGTTCACTGTAGAATTAGTGACATTTCTGTGTGAAAGTCAGTTAGAACTTCCTGTAATTGTTTCTTATTTGAAGTGTTTCCACAACACAACTTAGAGGTGCATAAGGACTGGAGGGAGCGTGCAGTGATCCAGAATAGTAGCAGCCCTTTTGTGGGACACTCACTCTTTGTTGTAGTAATTGTAGCACTGGTCACACACGCGGACAGGATTCTCTCTGCAGCCTTCCACCACCATTTTCTTAGTGGAGCAGGAACTGCACACTAGCCGGCCACAGCGGCGACAGTGATGACGCCTATTAAACTGAGGTGTGCCATTGGGGAGAGAAGGGAGGGAAGGTGAGGTTGCTGGAATTGTGAGTGTCCCCCCCTTAGCCATTTGTAGCTTAGTGAGAAAGCCGGGTGCTTGGACCTTCACTGACTGAAAAAAAAAAAAGAAGAAGAAGAAGAAGAAGAAATAAACACTACTCTTGGGGGAGCCTCCCTGGTGGCCTGAGCTTGATCCCCGGCAAGGAGTTAACCCACATATGAGCCACAGCAGACCTCTTCTGTCTTACCCACTGGGTATTTCAGTAGATCTGCCTTTTCTGTTTCCCATTCTGTCTCTGGTGAATTCTCTCACCCCCTGCACTTCTGATCTATACTCCAGTTCTTCTACTAAATAAATTAAAACAAACACATACACTGGTCCTTGCCTTCAGAGGGTGACATTTACTGATAATTCACAAGCAGCCATGGACTGTTCTGCAATAGTTCTCGACAAGTTCCACCTGTCGGTGGAGGCGCCACCAGCTGCCACAGCAGCAAGACTAGGGAAGAAGTGACTTTCTCAACCTCGGTGCCTCACATTTCTTCATGGTGCTGAGAATGATGAGAATTTCCCTTTCCAAAGTGCTTTGACAAGTACCACCTCATTTATTAGAAAAAGTTGATAACAATATTCTATTTCCTTTACAGATGAGAAGGAAAGAAATTGCATTGTCATTTACATCAGTACTGGATTAGTATGATGATCAGGAAATGTGGTAGTTTTTTCTAACAATTCGGCGAGACCAGTAGTGGAAAAATCATTCACAGTGAGTGACTGGAACTAATTAAGTCCTACTGCTGGCATTAGGACCTCAGTTCTCTGGGGTCAGCACACATGACCATCACTAGATCACTTGGGCAGACCCAGACACAGGATGCTTGGTGACTCCTGCTTCCTCTCTGCTGCTTTTTAGTTGTTTCATGAGAACAACAAATATTTTCTAATTTATGGCTACTTGAAGGTTGCTACCACCTGTGTGAATCCAGAAATATATACTCTTGGTGTGTCAAAGATAAACCCAAAGTCTTGCATTTGGCCATCCTGAAAATACCAACTACCCTCTTGGGGACTGCAGGTGACTAGAAACTCAGGCTCTGAACCAGAATTTTCCTTTCGTTTACCCTGCAGGTAAAGCAGGAGCCCGACGCGCTCACCATGGTAAAGTGCTCCGTGCAGCAGACCATGCAGACGCTCTCCATCTCATCCGGTACCCACTGGTGCCTGGCAGGAGGTATTGCAGGGGGTACAAACTCCAGTGCAGGCTGGCTCTGCGGGAAGCTCCTCTCCCTCAGACAGGGCGAATGCACAATGGAGACGCCTGGGAGTCAAAGTCAAGGGTCGAATAAAAGATGGTTAATCAGGCAGCTAATAAAGGAAGAGGGAATGAGACAATTAGAATTTTACCAATTTATAAGCCCTGACTGAGTAGATCCAGGGACTAGCCATCGATGGTGGGCTGTAGCACAGAGACACAACTGAATATTGTGCACCAGCTACCTATCAAATAGATTTACTAAAAAATGGAGGCTGAAACAAATCAAGCTTCTAGGTCTGTCTATTAGTGAACAGAAAATACAGGGGTAGGGATCCAGTTTGCTACAGGGAGGCAATCAGCAAAATCAAGTGGCTCTACAGGGTAGATGACCTAGTTTCCTCCACAAATAAAAAAGGCAAGGACTACCAACAAGTGATATTTGAGCTAAATGTTACAGGATACATTATTTAGATCTTGATTCTAGAAAAACCAATTGGAAAAAATTTTATGAGTCAACTGGGGAAATTTGAATCCTTTAGAGGGAAGATTAATAGGAGATTGTTAATTTGCTTTTTGAAATGCTAATGGTGATAAGGTTTTGTTTTGGAAATGTCTTTTCCTTTTAGAGCTCTCCACTGCTATAATTCTAAATACAATGTTATGATATCTAGAATTTGTTTCAACATACTGTAAGAGGAGGACAAGGGTGTTTTGAATCAAGGGTGTTTTGGCCAGCGTGACATGACATGACTATATAGCTGGGTCATGGGTGTATGAGACTTCATTACATTATTTTTACTTTTGCGAACTGAACATTTTCTATAAGAAAACCAAGTAAAGCAAAGTGGCTCAGGCTGGCCTGTGCAGGTGTGTGAGGTTGCTCATATACCTATAAGTCTGAGTACTCCCAAGGACTGCTGGGACTAACACCACAGTCTTTGCTTTATGGTATCTAAGGAGATTGCTGGTCACCTAGCAGAGACTGTTAGCAGGTCACAGAAGAAGAGATCTGAAAAACACAGTGGTCCTCAGCAGCACCCAGGGAAGAGAGGCCACAGATCTCTCCCTGGTACTCTGCTCCCCTGGTCACTGACAAAACCAAACTTGCTGAGCTTCTTCTGGGTGTAGGCCATCATGCCCGGGCCAGAGACTGAGAACAGTGAGAACAACCAGAATAAGGAACTTGTACCCCGCATGGGTAACAGAGGGTAAGTAACTGCATAGAGCACAGGAGAGGACTAAATATAGTCAATCCTCTTTCTTAGCAGATTCCCTATTTGTGAATTTGCCTTCTCCCTAAAATTTGTAACATCAAAGTCAAGATTTGCAGTGCTTTTTGAAGAGATGCACACAGTGGTCAATGATTTGAGTCACCAAACACACAGGATTTCAACTGAGGTTGGACAAGGTGAAGTCCTGCTTTTTATTTCAGAGATGACCAGGGCATGGAGGGGACAGTGCGGAGCAGGTGGAGGGGCATCAGCTCTGGGGCCACCTGGGCAGGGTTGGGATCCCCAACATTCACAAGGGGCCCATCAGTGGGTCTCAAGCAAGTCAGTTCACACTTCTGAACATCTATTTTTCTTTTGTAAAATAAAGAATAGAACCTACTCTTCTGTTGTTTTTGGAATTAAGAATATAATCTACATGATGGACATAGACATGTAGCTATTTCTCCCCAGGGCAAAATGTCAGTATTTGCTAATTCAGTGTTTGTAAAGTTGTAAAGTCTGGGCCAGTGACTATAATCAATGTCAGGTGAATTATCTGGGATGAACAAAACTGGAACAACTCAAATGAGAAACATTTGAGAAACAATGAGAAACAACAACAAGAAATGAGAAAGGAGACTAAAAGAGTCAGAAAGTCAGAACAGAGCCAGAGTGAACTAAAAGATAGCTAATGTTCAGAAATGGTCTTACCAGGAGCAGTGGCAGAAGTGAACTCTGTTGATGGTGACCTGGACAGGGTCTCGAGGTCTGAAGCCTGACTGACGATTTCCTGGAGATGACTCAGAGAATCTGGAGGGAAGGGAAATGCTGACAAAATACTGCTCTACCATGTACATCTCTGCTAGACAGTGAGTAGTTCAAAGCCCCTCCTGCTGATTTCGCTGAATGTCAGCCCATGATTCCACCAGGTGTCAAAAGCATAACAGAGGAAATTCTATGACAACACCTGCATGCTTTTTAAGCTCCTCAAAAAAGAAAACTACGAGATTTATTTTCAAAGTAAGTCTAAAAATGCCTAGAGGGGAGGGGAAAGCATGTAAACACGGTCCCAAAGGTCAGCTGGCAGGGAATGTCAGCTCATGTTTCACTTTCTTGACTGTCAAAGAGGCGGAGAGAGCTCACACACCAGTGATAGCTGATCTGACCATGGAAATAGTGCGAGCGTCTGCTAAGAACTCACACACCAGTCATAGCTGAAATGACCCTGGAAATAGTGCCAGGGTCTGCTAAGAACCCACTGCTCCAAGATTGGGCAGCAGGCTTGGTTTCCTCCAAACCTTGCCTTTATGTCATTATGCAGTCAGTGGCTTTAATTCTGGTTAGTTTGCTACTTCCTCCAGGACCAATGTGTCTGCTGTATAATAAAGAGCTACCTCTCTTGAATTATATTCCTTTCATTTTCCATCCATCAACTCAAAATAAAGAAAGATAAAGGGGTTAAATTTCAGGGTGCAGCATGCTGCTGCTTCTCCACAGAGAACCCACAACTGGGATGTTGGCACTGACCTGATCGCTTCTCCCTCAGAGGGTACGGGAAGTCCAGGGCTTTCCCTGCATATCTGGAGAGAAGTGAGTCGACCTCATCCATGGTGAAACCAATCTCCTGGCCAGCCAGCAGCTGGTGCAGGGTCTGCACAGCCACAGTAGCCCAGTCCACTTTCATGTTCATGAGCAACTGCTCTAACATGAGCAGGGGGTTAGTGGATAGGTGGGAATAGCTGGCCCGGTGCTGCTCGGGCAGGGTCAGCAGGACCTGTTTGTGGAATAGATTCAGAGTATAAAAAAAAGTCCACAAATTTCCAAAGGAAGTCAAGAGTCTTACTGGGAAGAGGAAGGATGGGCCAAAAAGGGCCTTCCAAAGACAAAGGGCCAAAAGCCCATGGCTAACTACTGTAGCCAGTAGTCTTTTGGTAGTAAGGTGGGACTTCTATCTAAATCTCCCAGTTGTCAATCAAAAAGTAGTTAACCTCCCAGGCCCTCCCTGGTGGCGCAGCGGGTTAAAGCACAGCACTAAGAAGCTAAAGTCACTTCAGCATGAGTAGGATCCCTGCCCCAGAGGTGACCCACATGGCACAGCAGAACTCTCCTAACCCGGCCGCTGCTCTCCTCAGCAGTGTTCTTCATCAGTTCTGCTCCCTACTCTGTCTCTGGTGAATCCTCTCACCATCCCTGTACCTCTAGCCTGTACCCCAGTTCTGTATGCATAAATAAATAAATCTTAAAAAAAAAAAAAGTAGTCTAACTCCCATTGCTTAGACCAGGCTTTACCCTAAGAGTTTGTTTTAGTTGATCTGGGCTAGAATCAGCTACTGTTATTTTTGGCAAGTCCAGATAATTCTAAGACATGGTCAGATTAAGAAGCATTGGCATAGCAAGTACCATGGGAAGTAGAAAGAGAACTTTAAGGACCAGGTAAAATTCACTTAGGAGGCAGGACAGGAAGGCAACGACAAGGCCTAAGAGACTCAGGAAGACAGGTCCTGGCAGAAGAGTCAAGGAAAGAGTGAGGCCAGAGGGAGCTGGGGCTGGCATCTTTCCGCAGATAGGTCTTTCCACCCTCTTTTCCTTCTTACCTTGGATCCCATGTACAGGGCCTGGATTTCACGGTGTCGGATGGCACTTAGTTCCCCATAGAAGTGGGTGGTGAGGTAGTTGGCCAAGAAATGAGATGTGGCCAAGGTAGGGTGCTGGTCAAGGGACTGTTCTGTCACCTCAAGGCACATGGTGGGGTCTGGAATTCTTTGCAGGAGCTGTTGCAGGAGAAAAATTGAGAAAGTTGAGGCCTATAGAAGAACAAAGCCCAGCCTTCTTTGTTTGAGAAAGCGACATTCAGATTTTTTCATTTCGGACAAAGTCCGTGGCACTCATTTTTTTCACTACCACTATTGCTCCACAAAAATGGCCTTAGTACCTAACTAGGGCACGTTCTTCTCAAGATGACTACAAGTGGCCCCTGAGAGACACAAAGGGGCAGATGAGATTGTAAATGTGTTCATGGGATTCAGCTTGGACAAAGCCACCTGATTTGATTGACCTTGTTCCTCCACAAAGACAAATGGAGTGGGGGCCTCCTGGTGACACAAGGGGTTAAGTCCCAGCCCAGTACTATGAAGCTATCTGCAGCCACGGCAGCATGAGTTTGATCCCTGGCCAGAGAGCTAACCCACATGGTGCACCAGACTACTTCTGTCTCACCCACTGCCCCCAATCAGCAGTGTATTTCAGTGGATCTACCTGCTCTGCTCCCCACTCTGTCTCTGGTGAATCCTCTCATCCCCCATACCTCTAGTCTCCACCCCAGTTCTTGATTGCATAAATAAATAACTCTTCAAAAAAGAAAAATGGGAAGAGCTGGAAGCTTACTTGCAGTGCCTTTTCATGATCTCCTGTTTCTAGAAGATAGAGAAGATGCCTTTGATGTAGGTTGATTAGATGTTCTCTTGGAATGGGGTACAGGCAGCCCCATTCCTCACAGAGCCCGTACTCCTGGAAGGAAACACTCTGTCAGTCCTTGAAAATTATTGGCTGCATTACTCTTGTCAAATTTACTTAGCACTCTTGAGCCTGCAAAAACCCCAGTAAAGTTTGGTAGTGGCGATGGGGACTTGACTATGGGAGGACAGTAGGACTGCAAGCTCAGAGGAAGAGAGCGGTGAGGAAAGTCATAAAACAGCCAAAGCTAAGTGCACGGGATTATAGTGATGGCACACGGGTGACTTGGTGATGGGAAACCTATGGGGATTACCATTGAGATGGAAAAAAAAAATGTACAAAATGATGTAAAATAAACTGTTATAAAAAAATAAAAAATAAAAATAAAAAATAAAAAATAACAACAACAAAAACAGCCAAAGCTGACTGACAGTGAATGATAAAGTGTTCCAAATTCTACTATAAAAAATGAACAGATGTCAGGGTGACTGACGCTTGGTGTCACACCTGGAGAGATCTGAAGGACATGGGGAGACTGAGAAGACTATCAAAGGAGACAGGACCTACTCAGTTCTGATTGTTGCCATAGTGATGTGCTGACCCAATGTTGATGACTTTAAATTGTTTTTTAAATTAAAATATTCTTCTATTTTAAAATGTTGGAAATGAACTGAATTTCTGACTCATAAAGTATGGGTCATACGCGAGGGACTGGATTCCATACTTACTTCCCCTAACTACATACAACACCAATCTGCCCCCAAGTTTGTGAACTCTGTATTAAAGTTTCAGAGAATGGAACTCCAGGGCTTTGTCCAAATATTTTAACCCGCAGCATCTGGAATGCCCTCTTCATAACGCTGCCTGAGGCCACCTTCTTCAGGGTGCTCCCTTCATTTCCCAGGCTGTGTTAGGTGGCCCATCACCATCTGGACTGCCTTTTGATATCTGATCTATAGCAGTCACTTAGGAACGCACCTCACATTCCCCACCCTTACCTAAAATTTGAGCCAGCAAGAGCTGGGCCTCAGATTGACTATCTTTGTTTCACTATTTAGTGGAGTCCCTGGCAAGTAACTGGCATTCAATAACTGCTTTCTGGATGAGTGGACATCTGAATGAACCTATCTGCATTTTAAAATACAGCCTATCAATAAGCTCTTTAAAAAAGGTGGGTAAAATTCTGGTTAGCACCCAAATGTCCAATAAACTTATAAAAGGAATATTCAAAGTTATTAGCGATCATGGAGATGTAAATTAAAATAACGAGATAGGTTGCCCCGATATAAGTGATGATGAGCGTTTTTTTCTTGTGCCTGTTTGCCATCTGTATGTCTTCTTCAGAGATATGTCTATTTTGCTTTTTTACACATTTTTGGACTGGGTTAGTTTTTTTTTTTAATTGAGTTGCACAAGATACCATCTCACGTCCGTGAGAATGGCCCACATCAATAAGACCAGAGACAGGAAGTATTGGTGAGGGCAAGGAGAAAAAGGTACACTCATACACTGTTGGTGGGACTGTGACCTGGCCCAGCCCCGATAGCAAATAGTATGGAGGTCCCCAAAATATTAAAAATGGATCTACTGTATGACTTGCAATTGCACTCTGAGGTATCCACCCAAAGAATACAAAAATACTCATTTGAGGGGGCATATGCACTCCTGAGTTCACTGCAGTTCACAGCAGCTAAGTTGTAGAAACATCCTAAGTGCCTAAGGACTGTGGAGTGAATTAGAAAAAGTGGTGTGTGTGTACACACACACACACACACACACAGCCTCCTCCACTGGAATATTATTCAGAAATAAGAAAGGATGAATTACTGTTATTTGCGACAATATGACTGGAACTGGAGCGAATAATGCTAAGTGAAATAAGTGAGGAGAAAGACAAATACTGTCTGGTCATACTCGTTCGTGGAATACACAGAAACATAACAAAGGGTCAGTCCAAATTAAGCCAATAATATACTTTTAACATCTGACCGTAAAACTGAGGCAACCAAAAGGGGAGGGTGGGGTGGGGGGGCTGAGCTGGGGAGGGAAGTGGCCCAGTGGATCTCCGTAGAGGATTGTTGGGGAACTGGTTGGCAATAAGAAGGATGTGAAAACAGACATTTGCAGAGATTTAAACATAGAATGCCCAAAGCAGATACAACAATGTAGCCCTACTTTAACTCAAGAAACATAATTTGAAACGAAACAAAAGAAATAAAATAAGGAGCCATCATTGGCAAGAAGTAAAAAGCTGGGTAATAACCAAATGCTGGTAAGGCTATGGCGAGACTACAGCTGCAAGCGGGACAACCTTCCTGAGAAGCCAGTGGGTAACATCTCCGGAGAGGCAAGGACAGCCATCCCGCTGCTAAGATGCACCCCGTGCCCAGGACAGACAGACTAGAAAATTCCACACATGCCACGAGGGTGACAGGACAACAACATCAACTCCAGTAATCTCCAAACTTCTCTGACTATTGACAAACCGCATCTATGCAACACAGTGAATGTAGATATTTTGTGTAGATGCAGCTTATCAATATTTTTAAATGTAGACATGTTTAAAATGTACATTGAAATATAGACATTGAAATGTGGGAAGGGATCTACACCACCAAGGGACTGCAACTGAGACAAGAGGAGGAAGGGGAATACCATACAGGACAATGATACCTTTGCTTCTAGAATCATGTTCATGACAGTTGACGGGTCCTCAACACAACATTTCCTCAGTGCCTGCCAGTCACACCACACCGGGGCTGCTTGCAAACCTAGAATCTAAGGAAACACAGGGAAAGTTGTCAAACCACACTGCAGCTTCTCCCTGTAAGAGTAAATCGCTGGCATTTCCAGGGATGGGCCAGTTGCTGCAAGTCGGGCTACTGGTACCTGTCAGGCAAAGGGGAATTAGAGCAGTAGGGCGAAGATTGCTCATGAGGTGAATGAGACTATCTGAGCGATCACCCAGGAGCAAAGGCTGAATGGGGAGGCCGGGTTGGGCCTTCAACCTGTGAGGATAATTCTCAACTTTTTGAGATCACTTGTTCCCTGCTTCTCCATGCCAAAACTTTACCAAGATATTCTCTTGGCTTAAATGCTCTTTCATGCAGCATTTTATGCAAACTGGGGGTGCTGCATAAACATGGCTGAGGGGAGGGAAAGAAAATCTTTTTTACCTGCCAGTGTTACTTTTGCTCCTGAGGCTCTGCGCTCTGGTTCCAAGTACAAATGGAAAAAACAGCATATACTATATACTCGTTATATAGCTGCACCCCTAAATCTCTCTCAGCCTCTTGCTCTTATATATAACATCTATCACACAGAATTTCCCACTTTTGTAATTGTCACATTCACACATTCTTCTCAAAATTGCTCTTGAAATTTAACTGAAATATAAAACAACCCCTAAAAGAGACACAATAGTCATAAAGCACTCATGTGAAAAAGCCTTTGTGATTATAAGGCATCATTCCGATATCATTGCGTCATTATTTTCATTCTCGCTTATGAAAATATGCTAGGCTGGCAATATGGTGAGAAGTCTCTGGCCTGTGTCTTGGAGGCAGGACCCATACCTTCTGATACACCTGCAGCTCTGCCAGCTTTCTCTGTAGCTCATGCTTCAGTTCACCTTGCACGGCTGTGTCTGAGATGCAGTAGGCCAGGATCTCCAGGCACGACTCTAGGGGCCACCTGTCCACAAACTGTAGGGTCAGCCTGCTTCTCAAAGGTGCATCCCTCACAGGAAAGACATATTGCCAACCTTCTTTGTCTACAAGGCAAAAAGATATCCAGAGATCGCAAGGCTGGCACTGGAAGAACTCAAGGCTTCAGATTATTTCTTAAGAGAAGGGCTTTGTTCACGTTCATCAAATAGGCATGTGAAGGATCGTAACAAATTTCTTGAAACCATCAATGACACGATTATGTGTGTTTCTCTTTATGCAAAATTGAGCATAGACAACGGGATTGAATCAGAAGGGGCAGAAAGGAAGGAGAAAGGAGAAAAAAAAGGGAGAGGAAGGAAAGAAAGACAAGACAGAAGGCAGCCTGAGCTCTCCAAGGTGAGGCATGGAGCTCAGAGAACACAGCTGCAGACTCAACTGGCCGGTGGGAGTTGGGTTTCCCTGTGATTGCCACTGTGCTGGTTGTGAGTATCCGAGAGTTATTATAGGTAAACTAGTTTTACTCCCTTGATCTCCTCTGCCATTATTACTTAGCAGCCCTGTGTCCCACACCCATTTCACAAAGCTAAAAACCAACTCTGCACAGTCAGCCAGTAAGGAGATTTCTCCACCTTCTGAAGGAGGGATTTTTTTTCTTCCCAACAGGGAAGCCAAGCCTGCTACTTAGAAGTCATTCTGAGAACACGCCTGCCTTCTGCTCCCCCTACTGAGAGGTTGTAGGTCATTGCCCTCAAGGCTGGTTACAATTTAAATTTGAGTTTTTAAAAGAGATTGTCAAACAGGCCCATAGTCTGTTTTTATAGATAGTTTTATCAGGATATAGCTGTGCTCATTAATGTATAATCTATGTCTATTTTCATGCTGTACTGACAGAGATGAGTAGTTGCAATGGAGACTGTAAGACTTACAAAGCCCTTTATAGAAAATATGGTGCTGATATTTTTAAAATAAACACTTGCCCAAGCCCCATAGGGCCGATGGGACTGGCGACCTGATAATTACAGGTTATAGCATTTTGGAGTGACTGTGACATGCAGGGTTGGGAATGTTAATGAGCACCTGTTCCCAAGATAGCAGACTTGGGTTCAAAGCCTTGTTACACCACTTGCTACCCTGGGCAAATTTCCTCTTCCCTGAGCCTTGGTCACCTCTCAGTATCATGAGATCACAGCGGCCCCTGTCTTGAGAGTGATGTGAGCATCAAATGCACTGTGCCATCAGTGACTGCCGTGTTACCACGCTGTAGATGGGGAGGGAAGGCTCTGTGCTCACCACATGCTGCGGCACAGCTCAGGATGGCATCCTTTATGCTGCTCAAGTCATCCACATCTCGCCCATATACTTCAGTGAGCTGAAGGGCCCGGGGCCAATCTTTGGCTGCTAGGGCTTCCTCAAAGACCTTGGTAAGTATGTCCACAGCACTGGGAGAATGCAGGCCCAGAAGGACAGTAGAGAGGCACGCCTGGCCACAGAGACTCCCTGCCAGGCTTTGTCCTTGCTCAGAGGGCCCTCGTAGGGGCTCCCAGGCAGCAAGGAGCGCGGCCTCAAGCCTAGGGAACTGTTCCAGGAGGCGCTCACACTCCTGGGCTATCTGCTCTGCATTCAGAGGCACCTCCCTGTGGCCACGCAGTTCCTTCCAGGACAAGCTGGGCTTGGTGACCTTCGGCCCTCGGGAAGCCCTCAGACAGGCCACTGTAGCCAGCAGCTTTGAGTAGGACTTAAGAAAGGCCAAAGCAGAGGAAGTGAGGGCTGGGCGTGATGAGTCCCTGGGGGAAGAGAGAGGCTTCTTCTCCAATGTGGGATGCTCAGTTGGACTG
This sequence comes from Condylura cristata, assembly GCF_000260355.1. Lineage (NCBI taxonomy): Eukaryota > Metazoa > Chordata > Mammalia > Eulipotyphla > Talpidae > Condylura > Condylura cristata. The sequence continues at coordinate 26,076,627 of NW_004567114.1, read as the reverse complement.
GGTGAGGTCAGTGTAGAAAGGGGGGGATCCTCCAGGCAGTGGGAGGTGTGCAGCTGGGCCAGGGTGCCCAGGTGGGTCAGAAGGGATGATGTCTGCTGGTTTTGCTGGGAAGAGCAGAGGGCAAGGGGCTCACAGCAGCAGTTGACGATGACCTGTGGCACACTTAGACTGAGCCCCTCTTGGGTCAGCAGGGCTGCCACCCTGGAGGGAGAGAAACACAAGGCGTGTGAAGACTGAACGCAATCTGCCCCATTACCCAATCTTAGCATTTCTTTGTTTATTCAAGTGAATGCAAGGCACTCACATTTTCTCTTACACCAAAGGTAGTCTATCAGACAGTGTTCTGCCCCTTGCTGTTTCAGTTAATAACCTTTCTACAGGTAGGTTCCTCCTTTTGGACAACTAAATAGTATGCCATTATGTGGCTGGAACACAATCTCACTAGTCTCCTATTAGTAGCTTAAGGATTTTTCTGACCTATTGCTATATTATATGTAATACCATAATAAAACTAGTTTGCATAGACATCATTTTTCAAACGAATAATAAAGTTGCAGGATAAATTCCTCAATGTGATGGCAGGGCAAAGGGCATGTACATTTGTAGTTCTAGTGCATATTGAAAAATTGCCTTCTTACAAGGCTGTGCTGATTTAGATCCCACCAGCAATCTAGGAGAAGGCTTGTTTTCCTATAGCCTACTCAATTAATGTGTTATCAAAATTTTGGATTTTTGCTTATTTTTTAAAATAATATCATAGTTTATTTTTACATCATTTTGCACATTTTTTTTTTCATCTCCATTGTAATCCCTACGGGTTTCCCATCACCAAATCACCCCTGTGCCACCACCATATGTACATTTTTTTTTATCTCAATTGTAATCCCCATGCATTTCCCATCACCGAGTCACCCGTGTGCCATCACCATAGTCCCGTGCATTTCCCTCCCCTGTTTTTGATCCCATTCCCCACTCCACCCCCACAAAATGTCTCTGGTATATGGCTGTTCATTATTCTTATTATTTTCTCGCCTGGTCCATTATATTCCTGCTATGAGCGAAACCATCCGGTATTTTTCTTTTTCTTTCTGGCTTGTCTCACTAAGCATGATCTTTTCCAGCTCCATCCAAGTTGCTGATTTTTGCTTATTTTTAAGAGAAGATTCACCCCTTAATTTTAAACTTGCAATATAAACATTAGAGGTAGAAATGAGAAAGCAAGAAATGATGCATGTTGGATTTAACGTAGCTGTAGAAGAGTACATGCAAACTACAGAAAAAAGTCTGGAAGAAATCCCCACTCTCTGTACTGAATCTAAGCACAGCTCTGAGCCTCAGTTCCTTGGCTAAAACACTAGGGAGACCCATGCTTGACTCCTACCTGCTTGGGGGGACTTGTCTCTCAAGCAGGAGGTGAGCCACCAGTTGGGAAGGACTCTGTTGCAGAAGAACAAAGGGATTTCCTACCTTGACCTTCGCATGATCTGAAAAAGTAAAAGTAGTGGCTTTTGTTTGTGTCACTGGCTGCCAACAGTTCAGACCCATTTTCTAGAATCAATAAAAAATACAGTATCAAAATGAAGACTACATTGAGAGACCTCCTGTGGATTTTGTTTACGTAATGGGTATTTTTCACATGTCCCTCACTGCAAGTTCATCCATGCCTTACCATTGCTCCAAACTTCCAACCACAGACACATGTCTGAGGGCAGGTCTGGCTACAAACTGCTAGCTCATCCTCTCACTACAAACAGACAAAATGTCATACAACATCTGCTCTGCGGACTCCAGCAGGAACCTGGCACTTCTAGCAGACTTAATTCTTCTGCTCAAATGTACAAGAGAATGAAGGTCTGAGAAGATACTTGGCTTATAAATTTCACCACAATTTACTGAGCAGCCCATTTGGGAGAAACAGATGAAGAAAACAGATGAGTAAGAGAGGAAGCCCTTAGACAGGCTGAGGTCTTAGGCCCTCTTCATTGAGGGTCCTTCCTCATCCTTGCCCCACACCTTCACAGGCTAGTCGTGACTCCCTTTCCTCTCGCCGGCTACTTACCAGGCTCAGAGCTCAAACTCCGGAGGAGAACAGCTGCCAGGGTGCTGCAGTAGCTGAAGAAGGTGCCCATGTAGTCCGCCTGCCTGCTGCCTCCTGGGGTCTGTCTGTCCAGGTTCTTTTGGAGAAGCTGAGTCTGGATGTATACTGGGTGGGCCTCTGCTTCTGGAGCTTTCTGGGCCACTTGCTCTACCAGCGACGAGAGTGGAGTACTCCGAGGTTCTGAGAGGCGTTCCGGCAAGAGAAGGGAAGAGGCTTTAGTGTGTGCACCCAGCTTTGGGTCAATATTCAAATAGTCACCCAATGGGCAGCTATACAATCCCAATGTGGTGGTTGTCTATACAAGTGATTCTCAAAGTCAGAAACGGCTCTGTGTTAGGAGAAACTGCAGTGGAAATTCTGTTTCTGTCTCTGGGGTGGAAAACACTAAGAAAAGCACAGCCATCTTTTAGGGACGCGTTAAGGAGTACCTTCTGGATTCATTTCTCACTAGTTAGAAGAAACATGTATTGGCTATGGGAGAGTTAGGCACCATTCACTGGCGAGGCAGGGAGACGGGTGGAACTGGTACTCAGGCATGCGCTGACTACCTAGAGGTTAGTTCTGTTCTGGTGTCCTAGGCTTCCCCAGCTCTGCTCTCACCTAGGCAGTGAGTCCATACCTGGCCGCTCTAATGCCTCCCTCAGAGACTGTAGGACCTGATCGAGCTGCTGGGAGAGGGTGGACTGGCTGGTGACACAGTCTTCAGTTAGGCTGGGCCAGCACATCTGCAGGAGCTCAGCGATGCTGCAGCGTGGAGGCCCTCCTCCTTTGTCTTCTACACCCTCTAGGGAAAGAAAATGAGAGGGAAAAAGTGAAACTGGAGCTACCCTTCAGATGCCAAGAGAATTAAAAGGGAAAAAAGCTACTCACCTGATTTAGTTTGTCCGACTGATGTCAGTGGATAATTGAGAATCTTAGTGATTTGCTGAAGGACAACTGGGAAACCTCGGATGCCATCAGCACTGAGAAGAAGATGATCTAAGCGTTGACCTGGAAACAGATGAAGAGAGATAGGATGTGGAAAAAAATAAAGTACTTTCAGAGATTAGTCCTGAGTCCTGTGCTTTCTTGGAACATATTTATCTTTTGCAATAATTAGGAGGAAATGTATGCTGTGCCAATATGGGCGAGGATCAGAAAACCTGGCTTATTCCATGCTTAAGGTTCCAGGGCTATTCCAGCAAATTCCTCAGTTGTTAACAGCAGCAGACTCTGAATTTCTGAAACTGCTATGGAACTGCTGTCCCAGGCACTTATTATGGAATTGCCTTGGAGGACCTGAGTTGAATTCATGCCTGCCTTCTCTAGTTGCTTTGGGTGGTATTTTGACTCCCTAACCAGAGGGTAAACTTTGTGGACAGATTACCCTCACACCTCCTCTATACCACCATATACTTGAGATAATTTATAAACACAATAGGTACTAAATTAATTCCTTTTTAAAAAAAAAAAGATTATTTATGCATACTGAACTAGGGTACAGGCCAGAGGTGCTGGGGGTAAGAGGATTCACCAGAGACAGAATGGGGAGCAGAACAGGCAGAGTGACTGAAGTACATTGCTAAATGGAGCAGTGGTGGGTCAGGAGAGGTCTGCCACATCATGTGGTTTCAGCTCTCTGGCTAGGAATCGAACTCCTGCTGCAATGCTGTGATAGCTGTGCTTTAGCCCGATTTGCCACCAGGGAGGGCTCAGGTACTAAATTAATTCTTAACTGATTGACATAAGACCATTTCATCCAATTACAGTTTGAGTAGTAGCTCCCAAGTACTAGGTGAGGGGTGGGAAAACTGTTCAATAAAAACAGTATTGTGCATACTAAAGGATGCTTTCTTAGAAGGACTGTGTGAACTTTAAAAGGCTTTTAAATCAACAGTTCAGAAGTGATTTAGAGAGATGTGCAAAAATAATAGGCCTGCGCCTCCTATTTAGAAAAATCTATTTTCAAGATTGGCTGTTGGCTGGTATCTCCAAATCTGAATGATGAGTGGTTTCCCTAAATGATGAGACTGGCTCGGTGGGCCTAAACTGTACAATGTGGCTGACGGTGGACACCTGCTTTCTTTCTTGGAGACTAGAATTTTGGTCCTAACTGGACAGGTCTAGCTACAACCTAGTAGCTCATCCTCTACTCGCTTCAACTAGACTGAATGTCATGAGATGTCTGCTCTGTGGACTCTGGTAGGAATCTGGCACTTATATCAGACTATTCTTCTGCTCAAGTTTATAAGAGACTGGAGGTCTGAGAAGAGCTTGGGCACTGGATCTCTGATGAGATTCTCTGTAGACAACACTTCATTCATGCCATCACAACTCATCACTGGAGGGATTAAGCGTGTCCTGTGTGACTCCACATGGAAGGCCTCCTGGCAGCTTGTGTCTGGTTTTCTCCAGACTTCCCTGATTTTCTCTGTATCCTTTGCTGAAATATATCTTAGCTTGTGAATATGACTACTTGCTGAGTCCTGAGTCCTCAGAGTGAACCAGTGAGCCTGGTGGTGGTTCGTTATATTACAAAATGCCATCACTCCTCTCCATCAGAGAGGACATTCTCTTTTCTCCCTCACTGGTTGGTCTTTCCAATATGCAGTGTGCAGATCAAGGAAGGTGGGGATGGAACTTTGCTACTTCTGTTTTCACAGTGCTCCACCTTCATACATTTGATTCCTGTAAGAGATCCACATATACAATCTGGGGCATTTATTAACCTTGGGGTACCATCCTCCTGTAACTGATCCATGACATCTTCTTTTGCCTCTGATTACAAACTTAAGATTGTGTCAGATTTTAAAATAGGAGAGGATATACAGTCTAAAGGCACAATTCCTACTTACACCATCTTTGAAAGTATATTTCTTTCTTGAATTTATCTGTAATTCAGGAAAGAATTTTCCTGAATGACTGCTATGTCTGTTCAGAAAGAAAGACCCTCAACAGATGGTTTATGTCATCAGATTGGACCTAAGGAAATAAATGAATAATCCTTTTCCCTCTCCCACTTTCCTCAACAACTAATTTCTTCTTGTACAATTAATTTATCAAGCAGCTCAAAAATTCAGCTCCTCGTTTGCCAACGAGGGCTAACGTTAAAGAAGCACACTCACCCCGGCTCTCAAGGCTGTTGTACAGACGCCGTTCAGCTGTCTCCAGGAGCTGCTTGCAGGTCTTCCAGAGCTGGCACTGACAGCAAGCCAGGTCAAATGCAGCCATGGCGGGGGGACTGAGGTCTTCCAGAACCTCTCTTAGGGGAGCAGTGGACTCCAGCAGGGTACTGCTTATCCAGAAGTCCTCCTGGAGTGTGGAGATGGGGTCTCCAGAAGTGCTGAGAAGCTTGTCGGTCACATCAGAGATGGAATAAAATACCATCCCTGGCCATCCCGTAGTGGAATAAAAGGCAGAGGGTTAAAATGTTTCTAATTATACTTTCAATAAATAAATAAATAATTCAAATAAAAAGTGTTTGAGACAAAGGAACAAAACAAAACAAGCTTTTAGACTATAAGACTAATTAAGAGGGGTCAATTGTATAGAATTACATGGAATTCAACTTTTGGGGGTGAACTTAATGTAATAAATACAGATACTATTTAGAATGAGGTACACCTGAAACTTCATGTTATAAACCAATATTACTTTAATAATAATAAAAAAGAATTGAAAAATGCCTGGGATACTTCTGTACACGATCACGTATGCATGTTAGCACCATCAAAACAACAGCACAGGAAGGAAGGTTAAAAGAAACTCAAAATAGTCCAGAAGAATGAGGACTTAAAAGCAGGGATTTAATAGGATTTAAAAGTAGGCTGAGAAGGAAAGAAGCAGGTTTGTGTGCTAATTGGAAAAGAGCTCTTAAATATAAAGCTAAAGAAGAGCAAGGTAGAAAACAGTACCTTTTTAAGAATCCATTTACAGTAAATACAAAAAAGAGTTGCACATATTCTTTTAAATAGACAGTAAATTTCTGGTAACTTGACATGAGACTTTAGATCATTGATGAATGTGAAATGTGCAATAAGATCTCACTTTCAAGCATGGATAAAATGATATATACATTTTTTTTTCTTTTAATAGTGCAGCCAAGGATGGGAATTGAGACCTATGAGTCCCTGGTTTTATATATATCTATATACATATATATACACAAAACTTCTTTACTTTATGAAAAAGTGAAAGAATATACTTTATCCCTGCATCAGTGTATGGGAAGAAATGAAACTCCTAGCCATTTCCTGAAGTTTAAGATCATCTGCATCAAAACACATGGTGGAAGAGTATTCAAGCCCTTCAGTTTAAGTCACAGAGACAAGCTTAAGTGAATAGCTCGAGCAGCAGGGAGATGATCACAGAGTCAGGGAGGTTTGGGCACAGCTAAAAAACAAGTCTGATGTGCCTCAAGGCCACTACTGTTCTGCACGGGACTCAGCTCCCCTTCGTGATGAGCCTTTCTCCCGGCTACCTCACCACCTGTGTGGGCAAAGGGAAGCCTGACCTGCTGCCGCAGCGCTGCCAATGGCCTGCAGCGTTGAGCAGCCACTGCCTGTTCTGCGGATGGTGCCGCTGCCCCCCTCTGAGCTCTGGTTTTCAATCTTGTGCTCCACACGGGCCAGCTCCTGGATCACCTCCTGGTAGCGCTCCACAAACATCAATTCCCCTGAGCTGGGTGATGACTTCAGGTTGAACGTGAACACCACCTGTCACAGGAAAGGTAGGAGAATGGGTTTTGGTGGGCTCATGGAGTAGGGGCACATCTAGAGACATGAGATCTTGCCCATTGTTAGATGATGACCATGGGACACCTGGCTTGTAGTGCTGAAAGACCACTGAATGTTAGGAGAGCTCAAATACAGAAATTACTAAAAAAAGTCAGCAAGAAAGCCACCAAAGTCCTAGGAGAAAGTAGGCAATAAATGTGGACCATTTGAAAGGAAAAACGGGGCCCTCCCTAGTGGTGTGATGGGTTAAAGTGCAGCACTGTGAAGTTAGCCACAGCTGCTTCAGCATGAGTTTGATTCCGGCCCTGGAGGTGACACGCATGGCGCGGCAGACCTCTCCTGCCTGGCCCCCAGCTGCTCCCCTCAGCAGTGTACTTCGTGAATATGACTGTTCTGTTCCCCACTGTCTCTGGTGAATCCTCTCACTGTCCCTGCACCTCTGGCCTGTACCCCGGTTCTATATACATAAATAAATAAATCTTTAAAATAAATAAATAAAAACAAAAGGGAAAATATATATGACTTATACATAGGTGAAAAATATTTTCCCTTACCAGTAATCTAGGGAGTTTAAGTAACATTAACACCATTTTGCATCGATCACAATATCAAATTGTAAAAATAGCCTCTCAGGCCATGATGTCACAATCTTTTCTGAAAAAAGTTTGGCAATCTGCAAAGCTTTAAACACATTTATATTCTTTTCTAAAGACATAATTTTAAAAAAAGATTTATTTTATTTATTTATGCATATAGGATCTGGGGTGTAGGCCAGAGGTGTATGGGGTGAGTGGATTCTCCAGAGACAGAGTGGGGATATAACAGGTGGATCTACTGAAATACACAGCTAAGGAAATTAGTAGGCGACATAGGAGAGGTCTGCTGTGTTACATGGGTCAGCTCCTTGGCTGGGGATTGAACTCATACTGTGGGGGCTGGTGATAGTTTGATAGCACTGAGACTAAACCCTGCACCAGCAGCTGGGCCCAAGGAAATATTTTCTTAAGGAAATAATTCAAAAGTCTAAAGATGATGAACTTTGAACTATTTATTACAACTATTACCAGGTTGAAAATAACCTAAATGTTGAGGAACAGGTCTTGGTCAAAATTGTTATAGGGTCACCAAAGTTAGAAGACAAATACTTAACATTAAAATGTACAAAAGGCACTTTATCAAGTTTAAGATTCAAAATAATCTTGGCTGCATAAAATCCATACATTGGAAAATTATTGGTGAAAATATACTTGAATATTTGGTAGTTCTGCACAACAGGGTTCAAAATAACTTTATTTCTTGTTAATCTTTTTGGGTATAATACACAACATATTCTGTAACCAGGTTTACACAATAATGCTTTTGTTGAAAAAAAGAAAAACCCCAGAGCCTCAGGAAAGGAAGAGGAAATGAGGACCACCAGGGGAAAAGCATCAGGGGATTCACAGATGAGACTTCCTCTACATTTGGGTATAAAAAAGGGCAGTGAGGCCCTCAGCTGCACAGAGGTCAGAATTATCACCACAATCTAAAACTATTAGAGGCAGTTAAGCCACAATTATCACATCACCTACACTTCTCAATTTATTCTCATGAGCTTACATGAAAGAAAAAATCTGACCTACATGTTTTTATTACATGTAGGTCACACATATATTTATGACAATAGTCATAGTGTAAGAGATTTAAAAATTACAATAGCGAGTAAGCATTTATGTTATTAAATTTAAGCATTAGAGGAGTCCTTTATTTCTCACTGCTCGTGCATAATCCTCTTAACATTCCTATCAGGTAGGACAGGCAGGCGTTATACTTAACTCCAATTTTCGAATGAGGATATGGAAGAGAGGATAAGAGTCTTTCTGATTTATATTCCATGTGCTTTTCTCTACAGCATGAATTTCTTTTGTATCGAACTAGTATCTATTTATTATTAACATGTTTCTTGTGTATCGAACTAGTATCTATTTATTATTAACATCTGTCTTTATTTATTATTATTAACATATTTCTTGTGTATCGAACTAGTATCTATTTATTATTAACATCTGTCTGCATCATGAGTTTTACTACATGACAATACTCATGTTCAGAGAAATCTTGCATGGGGAAAAAACAAAGACATCTCAATGTTTTGAAGTGGGGGGGTAATAATTGAGTATTTTGTTGAAATAGGTTTATGTTAGGAGAAATAAGGATTCCTCAGCTTAAATCTCCTCCAGATTTACAGACAACGGGCCTTCACCATGGAAACTCCCTCCTGCTTCTCCCATTGGATGTGGCCTTTCAAATGCCACTGAGCGGCGCTTGCAATGTAGGTATCTGGTCAGTCCCAGCCGCTAGGGGGCGACTTAACATTCTTTACTCTGACAAGTATGGCCTGGACTCCCCACATCTAGGCTCCACACACGTGCTCCTCTCACCTGATGGGCTTCTGTGAAGTTCCCCCGGAGGATACACGATGCCAGCAGTGACTCGGGTGGGGAGAACATCATGGGGATGAATGAGCTTTGGGGCTGGGTTTGGCTGTCCAGCTCGTTCCTCCCTGAAGTAGTGCTCAGACTTCCCTCTGTGGAGACATCAGGATGTGAGATACAAACGAAGCAATAGAAATTGAGGGAAAACTGTACTGCTGTCACCTCACACCAGTCTTATTCCTCACAATCCTTTTCTAAAAGATCTGTAAATGGGTCTTGATTTTTTCTCAGTTGAAAGGCAGACTGACTCCCTCCCAGGGGTAGTCACTTCTGGTTCTCTGCTGACGGGTGACTGGGCTGCTAGTGAAACAGCCCTTTGCCTTGCTGAGACCTATTTGGCCACCTGCAGAACAAACCTTTTAAACACAGGTGTGAACTACTCAGTCCAGAATTTTGTAATGTGGTATACGGTCCCCCGAAAACATGACAAAGCAGCTAGACACGTTGGCAACTGGGTGGGACCCTCATACCTGAAGTACTTGTGCTCAGCTCACTACTTGTACTTTCCAGGGATAGTTTGGAACCTCTGTCCCGGCCATCTGGAGGTATTAGGAAGAAGAGAGAAATTCAACTTATTATTTTACAGTGTAGAAAGTGGCTTGCAAGCTAAGATCTGGGCAGTCAGAGTGAGAGTATAATGGGTATACCTTGTGCTCCTTCTACAGCAAAACAAAAAACCCTACAGATCCAATGTGAAGGGTATGTAAGAAACTAATAGCAAGGGTCACCCTGGGGAATTGGAACTAGGATAATCTTAGATCACTATTTGTTTGGACTTTATGTATTAGCTAAAAGAATGTTAGACCAATGGCAATGTACCACTTGCATGTGCAGGGGAATGAGGCACGGGATTACCTGCCCGACTCTTTCTTGTCCGACGACCTCGGCGGAGACTGGGGTGCCGTGTGGCAATGGGCCGGTATCTTTGGGGAGGCTGCTCTTCTGAAACAGTAAACCCATGGGTCACATACAGGAGCATAATTAACTGACTTGATCCACCTCCTATGGTAACAGGCAAGGAAGCCGTGAGCCATGGAGTGGTGCCCCAGTGTCATGCCATGGGCTGCTGTTGTGGACACGCCTTGCGAATATGGGAGATTCACATGCACTCCTTGCTCTTTCCCACATTCCTGAGATTTTTCACCCTCCCTACTTTGTGCACCCGCTGGTTCTGCTCCCTTCTCTCACCTGAACTCCGGTTGGTTGTAACCACCTTGTATCTCCACTGGGCTTCCGAGAGAACTTTGGCAAACTGCTGCAGGCGGATTTGTAGCCCATCTCTGTTTCCTGAGCAGCTCTGGCCTTCTAAGGGCTTAGGCTCCTTAGGGGATGTGTGGGTGTTGATCTCCTCCAGCTGCTCCTGGAGCAGCCCAAGGAAGGCTCCCACTGCAGTTTCATCAGCTAGGAACCCAGTGAACCCACTGGTAAAATGCTGTAGGTCCAAAAAGCTGTCCCCGGGAGTTCCAGGGTGAGAATCTTTTGGCTCTGTTTTTTGACAGGTTGGAACTGTGTAAACAAGGCTCCTGGGGACTCCCAGGGAACCCCGTTCTGACTTCCTCTCAGGCTGTGCTATGTGCTGAGGGCTGGCTGAGGGGGACCTCCAGTCTGCGGGGCTCTTCCCTTCAACATAATCATCCTCCGCATAGTCCTCAGGCAGGTGGGGCTCTGGGTGGAGATCAGCAGAGGTGATAAGGAGTAATGAAAAGATGTTTTCTAGAAGTTCCAGGCACAGAGAGTCGGGAACACTGCGTAGATACTGCTGACACCTGACCAGGTATGTTGTGAAGAGATTTGAAGCACCTAAAGAAGGAGACATACAAGAGGGCCAAAGAAAAGAAAATGCAAACATTAGAAATATTCTCTGCCAGACTCACAAACATTCTCACAACGCTTCTTTTTTAGTGATTAAGAGAATTGCAGTTAGTCAGAATAGGAGATTATCCAGCCATGTCTTTTCTAACATATTTTGCAATAAAAGTACAGCTTCAACTGAGATGGAAAAATGTACAAAATGATGTAAAAATAAACTATTATATTATTTTTTTAAAAAAAAGTACAGCTTCGGAAAAGATCATGCTTAGTGAGATAAGCCAGAAAGAGAAAGAAAAATACCAGATGGTTTCACTCATAGCAGGAGTATAATGGACCAGGCGAGAAAATAACAAAAATAATGAACAACCATATACCAGAGACATTTTGTGAGGGTTGAGTTGTGAATTGGATCAATAATGGGGTCAGGTGGGGGGAGAGAAGTGTATGGGATTATGGTGATGGCACACAGGTGACTTGGTGATGGGAAACCCATGGGGATTACAGTTGAGATGGGGAAAAAAATGTACAAAATGATGTAAAAATAAACTGTTGTAAAAAAAAAAAGATATGGAAACAACTAAATGCCCCAAAATAGATAACTGCATTGAGAAGATGTGGTACATATATATACATACAATGGAATATTACCAGCAACCAAAAAAGAAACTCCTGCCATTCGCAGCAACATGGATGGAGCTGGAAGGGATCATGCTTAGTGAAATAAGCCAGAGGAAAAAGAAAAATGTCAGATGGTTTCCCTTATAGGAAGAATACAGAGGAAACACATAAGGGATCAGAAAAAAAACTATATATGAAAAAACAAAAAAAAAAAAGGAGGAGACTAATAAATCAGAGACATTCTGCAGGAGAGGGAGTGGGATCAAAACAGGGGAGGGATGAGAACAAGGAACTATGGTGATGGTGTACAGGTGAACTGATGGTGGGAATTGTGTAGGTAGTACACCTGTGAGGAGAAAGAAAATACTGTAAAAAATGAACAATGATGTTATCTACCTATCTACCTACCTACCTATCTTTCTAAAAGTACAGTCTATTGAATGTTCATTATTTTGCTTCTGCTTTTTATTATCACTTTAGTTCCATATTTCAGCTCCTGGAATGCAGGCAGCAGGTAGATTCCTTACTTCTCATTTCTTTTTTTAAAGATTTATTTATTTATGCATCCAGAGATGCAGGGGTGGTAAGAGGATTCACCAGAGACGGATTGAACAGACTGACAAAGTACTCTACTGAGGCGAGGAGTGGGTGAGACCAGAGAGGTTTGCTGTACCATGTGGGTTGGCTCCCTGGCTGGGGATTGAAATTTCGCTGAAGCGGCTGTCTGTGGCTGGCTTTGTAGTGCTGCAGTTTAACCCATTGCACCGCCAGGGAGGGCCCTTTACTCCTCATTTCTGTTTTCATTTATTGTTATACTAAAGGTGATCATAGGCTACTTAGATCTCTTAAGAAATATTCACTGGGTCAAAATGTGGTCATGCTCAGAGGTCTATTCCAAAGCTAGAAAGAAATGATAACTGATCACCAGTCACAGGGAAGGGAAGGAATTCTAAGTTATTTAGAAAAATAAGAGAGGACAGGGCATTAAGTTGCTATCTTTCACACTTTAGGCTTTGACCCAGGAAATCAACTCAGAGGGGAGCATTTAGAAAAATGAAATAGAACAGAAAAAAATGAAATAGAACATGCCTCATTTGAAAAGGCAAGTATTGTTTTTTAAAGCTTACTTTCAGTTTAAGTATCATTTACATATACAAAATACACATCCATGTATATATTATACAATGAGGTCCAAACTGGAGTGTGATGTGAAATGCTATTTTTTAAAATAGTTTATTTTTACATCACTTTGTGCCTTTTTCCATCTCACTTATAATCCCCATGGGCTTCCCATCACCAAATCACCCATGTGCCATCACCATAGTCCAGTGCACTTCCCCTCCCCCCTCATTTTTGATCCCATTCCCTACTTCACCCCCGTAAAATGTCTCTGGTATATAGTTGCTCATCATCATTATTATTTTTTCCCCTGGTCTATTATACTCCTGCTATGAGTGAAACCATCCAGTATTTTTCCCTTTCTTTCTGACTTATTTCACTAAGCATGATCCTTTCCAGCTACATCCTTGTAGCTGCAAAGGCATGAGTTTATTTTTTTTTGATTGCTGAGTAATATTCCATTCTGTATATGTACCACAACTTTTTAATCCAGTCATCCACTTTTGGGCATTTGGGCTGTTTCCATGTCTTTCCTAACGTAAATAAAGCAGCAATAAATACGGGGGTGTAGGTGTCTTTTTGCATTAGTGTTTTGTGTCTTTTGGGTAGATACTGAGGAATGGGATTGCTGGGACCTATGGAAGCTCCATTTTTAGCAGTTTGAGGAACCTCCACACAGTTTTCCATAGTGGTTGTGCTAGTTTGCGTTCCCAGCAGCAGTGCAGGAGAGTTCCTTTTTCTCCACATCTTCGCCAACATTTGTTGTTGCTAGTTGTTTGAAGATGTGCCGTTCTCACTGGGGTGAGGTGGTATCTCATTGTGGTTTTAATTTGCATCTCCCTTATGACAAAGGATGTTGAACATTTTTTCATATGCTTGTTGACCATCTGCAGTGAAATGCTATTTTTTCTGTGGGTAGTTAGAAAAAAGTATTTTGAAAATACTGCATTAGGTGATTGAGACTCTGTTAGAGCTCAGGCAAACCACTAGCTTTCCATGTGCTTTTTGATTCATGGAGGACTCATAAATGGATGAAATTAATTCTTGTCACAAGTTATTTCATGACAAGACAAAGGCTGCCACCCCGAATCCTCACACACAGTTGTTATATGGAGAACTCACTGGCACAGGCTGTTACCAACTTATGCCCGGGATGGGGACAAGTTTCTGCTACCTGCGGAGGGAAGAGAGTCACTTGCTGGCTCCACAGCGGAGGTCAGGTCTTCAGAGGGCCTGTCTCTGCATTGCTGGCACTGGGAGTGCTGGTGTAAGTTCACACAGAGGGCATAGATGGCGTACTTGATGGCACAGAAGCTCTGGTAGAGTGTCAGGTTTTGACACTGGCTCAGGTGCTCAGGGACCAGGCCATCAGCTGAATCTGCACGGTAGAGAAACAGGGAGCACTTCAGAGCCGATTCTTTCAGGCATGGATTGAAGCAAAGAGATACCACCTTCCTAGGTCCCCTCTGTGTTCCCACCTCTCTCCTCCCCGTTAGTTTGATCTGTCACTCTCCTTCGTCTTTCCCTCTAGTAAATATCAACTTCCAGCTCCTCCCATTTCTTCTTCCCCACCAGCCTCCTGTGGCCACTCACAGTAACACGTATAAATTCATGACATTTACATTTCTCAAAATACTTGCAGAAGGAAAGGGAGGCACAAAGGTGCTCTGAGGAAGCTGAGGAAGCATGGCAAGTCACCAAGAATTTGCATAAATCCTGCCCGTGATAATGTTGTGACCTCAGAGGGGAGTTCTTCATTCTCTTTCCTTGGCATGAGGGTATACCAGCAGTTTCTGTACTGGTTCCACAAGGGCAACGGTTCCTAGCGGACTGTTCTCAGAGGATTCCTGGTGCCTCACCAAGAAGGTGGAAGAAATGTTCTTCCATCATGCAGTTGGGACAAACAGCACTATTTATAGAACAGCTGATGAGACACCCATCTTGATAGATCCCAGCAGATACAGCTAGTAAGATCTAGTGTTGGAAGAAACATGTGCAAGACTGTCCTAGGAGGGAACCTCACCCAAGTCACTCCATGACCCACTCACCATTCTCTTGCTGGGGGTCCTTGGCTGGCACCCTCTGTAAGAGCTTGAGGACATCTTCCTCCCTGAGTGTTGGAAGGTTTGTAAGGTGATGGAGAGAGTAGAGCACTGAGTGGCTGTCTCCACCATGTAAGTGACACAAGAGATCTCTCTTTGGTATGGGGTTGCTGAAAGGGAAATTGGGAGGATGGAAGGTTTGCAGTTTATATAATTGTGCTAAGCAAGATCAATCTCAATCTCCTCTTATTCTTTCTTTTTGGCCCATATAACATCATCTGTTTTACTTCCCCAACACTAAATTTTAGTTGGTCTGAGATAGAGCAAAACATGTATTTTATCCTTGGGAAAATAATATATTCATCCAATCAGTTCTCCTACTCTAGAAAGAACCTAGAAAGAGTCTCCTTGGTAACTTGTGCCTAGAAAAGGGTTAGAGATTAAGCTTCTGATTTTCTGTATTCTTCCAGCTTGGAACTGCCACAAAATTCTTTGGCTTCTCATGAATAAGGGCCCTTTGAAACTTCCCCTTCTGCCTATTCTACTTCAGGAAGTGTTGGCAAAGTGGGTAAAGGGCAAAATAGGAACGCAGATTCAGGAAAAATGTAAGGCTAAGTTATCAGGAAAACCTCATACACAGTTTCTGAATAAAGGGTGATCCAAGATAATACATGGTTAAAAAATGTGGTTCACATTTACCAGCTGTGTTACATGGGGTGAGTTATTTAACAGCTTTGGTCTTTTGCTGCCCAACTTTAAAATAAGGATAGTATTGGTATCTATCCCAAAGGATTAGTGTAAGGCTTAAGTGAAATTGTCTTCACAATAGGCTTAGTGCAATGCCTGATCTAAAGTAATTGCTCGGGAAAAGTGAGCTACTGTTCTTTTAATCACTGTCACCCTTAAATTTTCCCCTAGTTATGACTGTATGGCTATGAGAAACATAATCACGGTTCTATTTCTTTGCTTGTTTAATAGTTGGAATAATTATTGGTTGTTGTTCAACACTGTCAGCTCAAAATACTTATGTGGAAGAGGACTTAACATGGCGGTTCCCGCTCAGCACACTGTCCTTGTACCCCATGGGAGGAAGGGGGCTGGCTGCACTGGGCTATACCTGCTCTGCTGGACACACCACTCCAGGACCTCCACGTGCGCCCTCAACCCATCACATGCATCCCCGAGGAGCTTATCACAGCCTTGGTCCTGTTGATACGGGAAAGAAAAAGATGCTGAGTGAGGCACCTGCAGTCAGAGACTGTGACCAACTTCAGGACTCTGCAATGTGTCTCAGCCCAAAGCCTGAGGCTGGTTATTTCTGGAACGGTTTGGGCTGCAGAGAGAGTTACCTGGGTCCTATGGAGTGTCTGGAGCAGCATCTGGGCTGAGTGTAGGCTCTGGCAGTGTGTCCAGCCCAGGAGCACAAGCAGTCGACCGAGAGGCTTGAATTCTCTATCGAGTAGACGGCCAAGACTTGAGAAGTCTTCTTCTTTCAGCAGTGTTAGTGCTGTTACCTGTAAGTCAAAGGAGGCTGCTATACACATTTATGTGTGGCCTAGAAAAAATGAATCCAGTTTGCTGCTCATTAGGGTAAGGAGCCTTTTAGCATAGCAGGGGGTTTCTGACAATGATAGAAGTGGTCAGGTGAGTAAAAAATGTTCGCCAAAACCCTAGACTATAAGCTCTTTGAAGGCAGGGGCCAGTAGCTCTCAGCACAGTACTGGACACAGAAGATGAAATTTAACTAGGATCTGCTGACTTAAACTGAGCCTCAGATGCAATCTGGAAGGATGGTTAGAGGAGTTCAATGTCCCTGTCAGCCTGGCAACACAGCTGCCGCTGTCTTTGCTTTTCCTTCCCTTCCAGAAAGCTTACACGCATGCACACTTTAGTTCCTGCCAAAGGGCCAATTTAAGAGGACTGCAGTTCTGATGAATTATACTGGGTCTCAGTGTCTTCTCCCCAGGATAGACAGGTATAAACGAATCACTCCTAACTAGGCAGCTTTGTGTAGGGTAGATGAGTGGGAGAGAAAGGAGGAAAGAGAAGGCGTGGAGCGACTCCATGGCTGCTTCCTTGATGGAGAATAATAAAGTTTGACTTACGAGGATCTGCTCAAGGAAGTGCTTGTTGTTGCCCAGGCAGTAGAAATAGGCCGATTTCCAAGCCTGGGCTGGGTCAGGATTAGAGAACAGGGCTAGCATTGCCCGTTCAGGATCTAGATGATCTGGCGAGACTGAAAATCAAACCAGACAGGGTTACTGGGAAGGCAGAGTGCTTCTTTCCTGAGCTAAAGCTCCTTTGAAATATCAGCTGTTGGGTTTGTTCTTAAAAACTTAAACCAGGTGTTGTATGCTTCTGTCTTAAACATTATTCTTCTCTGTAGCTTGTAAAAAGCTATTACTTTGTTATTTGTTCCCCATCGTTACACCTTAAGATAAAATCTGTGCTTTCACACAAGATCATTTTCCCCCATTTTTGCTTAGCTTTTCCCATTACATCTCCTGAGCACAAGGAAGGCTCAGAGTAGAGGAAATTTAGAGGCTGGATACAGAGGAATTACCAACATATAAGCAGAAGCAGCAAGGTAACGCACCATTTCCAGTGGGAGGGGCCTTCGGTGACTTTTCAGTGGTCTTCTCTACATAGGTGTGGCCGTACAGGGAGAGCAGGCCCTGACCAGCCCGGTGTAGCAGGCAGCCCAGTAGGCGCTCCTCCTGCAGGGGACTCCCCTCAGCACTGCAGGCCCCCAGTAGTTCCTCACACAGTAGATGCAGCTCAAGCCCGAGAGGCTCTGCAGGGCAACGCAGAGTCCGCAGGGCTCCATAGATAGCGTCTACTGCCCCAGGGGGCCCAGGCGCAGGGTCCTGCAAAGATCGCAGGGCCTTTCGAATAAGGTCCACCAGTGCCTTCTGCAGAGGCCAGCCACACTGGCCAGTGTCTTCATCATCCCGAAGCAGGAGTTCCAGCAGGGCCAGTGCTGGCTGGGGGGCCTGTCTCAGAAGGTCCCAGAGTGCAGAGATGGCTTCTGAGCTGAGCTGAGGGGCCCAGCTCTCGCGCCTGTGATTTCCATCCACCATAAGGCTTACGGTGTCTTGTGCTACAACCTCATATAGCTCCTAAATAAGATGATGAGGAGAGGGATGGCGGTGAGCATTCTAGAATGTTATCACTTGTATGCTTTGATGTTTTCCTCTTTGTAGTATATAAGTGTGTGTGTGTGTGTGTGTGTGAGTATGAAACTGAAACAGTAGCAGAAGCAAATATCTCTGCAGTGGTTACTATATGCCAGGTCTTTTATACAGAAAATCTAAATTAAACTTTACAACATTGTTAAGATTAAAACACTACTATTCCCTCCTTTTATAAACAAGACAGAGGCAGAGAGAGATGAACTCAAATACCCAAGACATACAGGCTCCAACTAGCTCCCTCCACTCCTCACTGCCTCCAAAATGTACAGTGTCAATCTAAATCAGGGACTATAAACTCAAAGACCAAGCAGGTAACAAAGGACATAAAATATTACAGCCATCAAGGCATTTAAATTCAATTTTTAAAAATAATTACCAGATTTTAATCCTTGATTTATATATTCAAGAGAGATTTAAAAGGATAGTCTGTACCTCATCCTTCCATACAATCTTCTCTAATAGCTGCAACTCCCTCTTTATTAGGCTTTCAATGTACTTAAAGAAAGTCACATATGCTTTGGGACATAATTGTCTCATGTGTATTAGTTTTTTGTCTACCACAAGTCTGTAAGCCTTTAAAGTCAAGAACTGCTACAGCCTAGAATTGATTTGCAGGGCAGGGAGAGAGGGAAGTAGGCTGTCCCCACATCTTAGTAACATGTGTATAGATAGTTCTAAGAGATGCTTGGTCATTAGCTGCCTCTAACGTGGTCATAGGATCTTGAGACTTTGACCTCCGACAAATTAAAGTCCCTCTTTAATTAACTGGTCATCAGGTCACGAAGAGAACAAGTATTGAGCCTCAGTGAGTACCTTGAAGTTTCAAAACACAGTAAACACATAGTTTAAATCTGCTCCTGTAAGGTGGCTGTGAGGACTCACTATAACATAGTTAATCACAGCAGACTAGTTCCTGGTTTCACTTGTATTCCCTTTACTTGAGCAACTGTCCAAAAAATAACAAATACTGATGAAAAAGGCAAATACTTAGTTTATATTATTTTAATCTAAAATGTAAACAATTCATTCAATTCCCAGCTACTATTTGGGGACCTTATTTTGCTGGATCCCTGGAAGCTGAGCTTGTTGAGTAACTAACTCTAGGAAGCTGGCCCTGGGGCCCTTTCTTACCATGAGGATGTCCTCTGGAATGTCACCTTGGAGGTTTTCTGACAATAAAAGAAGCTCAAATCTTCTCCGGAAAACTGCTGGGAGGGGCTTCTAGAAAAATCATAAGAAGGAAGCATA
>NW_004567114.1:26047075-26054237 GCF_000260355.1 Condylura cristata | reverse complement strand
CTGACCCGCCTGCTGCTCCCCTCAGCAGTGTACTTCGTCGATCTCCCTGTTTTGCTCCCTGCTGTGTCTCTGGTGAATCCTTTCACCAGCCCTGCACCTCTGGCCTGTACCCCAGTTCTGTATGCATAAATAAATAAATCTTTAAAAAAAAAGATGAGAAGGTTAGGCAACACATTTCAATCATTTTAAGTATGAGAAGGAAAAAGCGATCACAATGTTTGTTATGAGAATGTTACCAATGTATAAAGGAAGAAAAAAAAAAACACCTCTGATTCTTCCTATACCTGCTTATTTATTTCACAAAAACTTCCCTTCACTTGATCCTAACCCTAAAACTAAAATTATAGTCTTCCTTTCTCCAAACACAGATACAAATAAAATGAAATCCTGGGACTACTCTTTAAATCAGAGATACAACTGTAATCATGTAGCTGGTAAAAGCTTCCAGAAGTAACTATACGATTGTGTGTGTATGAGGGCTGGGGGTTGGGGGGTTAGAATCCAAGGTCACACCTTATTCATGTGCTATTCATCACATGAGAGGTTAAGATGACCTAGCGCGTCCAATATCTTATTTCTTCTCACCACACCCTTCCCTAATTTGAATGTTTATGTTATACTAGAAGAAAATTCGTGCTGAGAAGGTGAATTTTAGCTCCGGTTGAGGACTAGAAGGAATATATGATGTCAGTCAGTAGGAACTTAATAAGATAACAAAGTCTGTGTAAGATTTTAGGACTTTAGTCTAGAAGCTAAAAGACTACTTAGCATATACTTACTCACTGGTGAAATTATTTAATGCGTGGTTATAAATGGCTAACATTCCTAAACCAAGCATAAATTTGCTTAATGTTTCTAAGCACAGATTTTATTACTGTAAAAGTAAGGCATGTTCAATGAGAATAATTAGAATATATCAACAGGCAAACCACACACACACACACACACACACACACACACACTCTCTCTCTCTCTCTCTCACACACACATCAAATCTTTCCATTCAAAGAAAACTACTATTAATATAGTGTTCTAACTTGAGAGAAATCCTAAACTGTCATTTAACAGGGATGCAAAAAACAGTGAGACTTCATTAAAATTGAAAGATGAAAGAAAAAATACTGTAGTATAAGAGCATTCAGATAGTTTTTCTCTCTATGCATCGATACCAAATGCACTATTCTCTAAACTGTTTTTTCCTTTTTCACATAGCAGAATGTGATTATCTTTTTATGTCTGAAAATTCATTTACCATGTAATTTAATGATGGCATGGTATTTTACATACAGATATACTTCACTTATCAATCGGTCCTATATCGTGGACCTGGGAGTTGTTTACAGTTTTCCTCTATTAGAAGCAGCATGGCAATGAACATTTCTGCAACAAGATCTTTATACAAGCAATTACATATGTAGAGACAAGTCACTGCAAGACAAGATAAAGAGACAGAAGGCAAACATAGATGAAGGGAAAATGGATCACTGTTTCATATAATATTGAAAAAGAAAGTTTTGGCAGAAGGTGGGAAAGGAGAGGCAGTCAGCGAGTCCCTAGAAGATAAGGGAAACAATAAGCCTCATAGTACTGCTCCAAGTACACATTGGAAAAATCTTGTGAAGTTCTAAAATCTCCCAGGCCCTTCTTTAAGGTTTAAAACATTTCCACAACTATTTAAATTACCAAGGTACTGGAGCTTTAAATGGTCTTCAATGCTGGGAAAAACAAGAGCAACTCCCAGTATGCACTAAGTAGGCAGGGAAATGAAATCCATCACCTGATCTGGTTGAGCAACTGTCCAGAACATAAGCAACCAGCCAAGCGTAATGTAAGCAAGTACCTCCTACTGAGGGGAAAGTTCATCTGGTTTGATAAATTCTGTTGGAAAGAGCTTCAGTGAAAATAGGACATTTTTTTTTTCTCTTTTTGAAGATACTATTGGATAGTTTAGCTCAAGTTTTAGCTTTTGGATCTGAAACCACAGTCAATTGTTAAAAACCTGAGGTTGATTATTTTTCAATTATGTCTTTTTCTTCACTTTCCTCCTCAATTTCCCCCCTCTTTTCATTTCTCTTTGCTAGACAATTTGAAAAAATCCTGGATGAGATGCATTTAGATTAGTAATTTGTTAATTTTCAACAACTTGGTGAAAAAGAGTTTTAGGCAAAATCAGAACTGAGCAGAGTAAAGGAGAAAAATCAGACTAAATTACAGATACTTATGAAATAGGATCTGTGGTTTCTTACTTTTAAGTCCAAGTAGGCTAAAAAATAATGTTGAGTTGGATAAAGCAGATGATAATGTAAAAATAAAAAAATTTGACTTTAAGGTTTGAACTTAGGTCAGTCATTTTTCTTGAATCAGAGGTCCCTTACTTACACCTTAGTCTGAACTTTAACATATAATTGCCTCAGAAAATTTCTTTAAAAAATGGATATCGGGCCTCCCTAGTGGCACAAGGGTGATGAAGCTGCCTGCAACCACTGCAACATGAGTTCCATTTCCTGGCCAGGCTGCTGGCCCACATGGGGCAGCAGGCCTCTCCTGTCTGCCTCCTGCTCCCCTCAGCAGTGTATTTCAGTCAGTCTGCCTGTTCTGATCCCCACCCACTCTGTCTCTGGGGAATCCTCTCACTGCCTGCACCTCTGGCCACCCTTACCCCAGTTCTTGTCTTTATAAATAAATAAATCTTAAAAAAAAATAAAAAGGATATCAATTTCTGGTAATTATCATATACTTCTAAAATGGATTTCAATGAACGTTTTTCTTAAAAATTAGCACTTCTGGGCCCTCCCTGGTGGGACAGCAGGTTAAAGTGCAGCACTGCAAGCTGGTGGCAGCTGCTTCAGTGTGAGTTTGATCCCCAGCCCCCGAGGTGACCCACATGACCATGGTACTGGAGAGGCAGACCTCTCCTGACCTGCCTGTTGCTCCCTTCAGTAGTGTACTTCAGTCTGCCTGTACTGCTCCCCACTCAGTCTCTGGTGAATCCTCTCACTGGCCCTGTATCTCTGTCCTGCACCCCAGTTCTGTATGCATAAATAAATAAAATTTAAAAAAAAATGAGCACTTTCTTTTAAATATTCTTTCATAATTAATTTGCTCCACTTTGTTTCTATACATGAGGTAACTTTTAGTTCAATTCATGAGTTCCTAAATGATTAATAAATGAGGTTTAGATCTGTAAGACTTCACTGCATTAAACTAGTTCAAATAAGATTTTTGGAAGAACAACCAAATTTCAGCTTTAGCCCATTCTTTACTACTTAGCACTAGAGAGTTAATACATAATTGCTATTTTGTCACTTTCATTGAGTTCTACAAAGTTTTTTAGGCATAAGATACACAGTGGTATTTTACAAAATGGTATCACCTGAAACAGTATTCTTTGCAATACATGTTAGTGAATTAATGAATGAACTTAGATGAAAAGGCAGAAATAAAAACTTTAGCTATTTGCACTGTCAATATTGAAAGAGGAATATGACAAACCTCATATTAAAGGAAGTAACAGACAGAAGGTAAATCTCACAATTACTTATAAATTCTTCTCACTTTCAGCTTTAGAGAAAACTCTGAACCATTAGCTTTCTTACCTTTTTCTGGGCCAACCATTTTTCCAGTACAAGAAGCCAGACCCAGGCTATTCTTTGAGGGGTAATGTCCTCTCCACATCTGAAAAATGTGAAAAGAAGAATCTCTTAAAAAAATAATTTCGGCCCTCCCTGGTGGCACAACGGGTTAAAGAACAGCACTAAGAAGCTAAAGCCACTTCCGCATGAGTTCGATCCCCGCCTGCCCCGGAGGTGATCACATGGCCAGGCAGACCTCTCCTGGCCCACCTGCTGCTCCCCTCAGCAGTGTACTTCGTCCATCTGCCTGTTCTGCTCCCCATTCTGTCTCTGGTGAAGCCTCTCACCCTCCACATCTCTGGCCTGTACCCCAGTTCTGTATGCACAAATAAATCTTAAAAAAAAAAAAAATTTTTTTTTGACTTTTTTTTTTTGGTAACTCAAGATTTAGACTTCACTACTCAGTCTGTTTTAAATCTTACTAGCAAGATATTGTTCTAATTAGAAGTTTTTAAATATATATAACAGATCAATAACCAAACAGACTAACAGCTTTCTTTTTTTTTTAATATTTATTTTTATTTATTGTGCATTCAACTAGAGTGCAGGCCAGAGTTACAGGGGGAGGGGTTAAAAGGGTTCACCAGAGACAGAGAGGAGAGCAGAACAGGGGGACTGACTGAAATATACTGCTGAGGGGAGCAGCAGGTGAGACAGGAGAAGTCTGCTATGCCATGTGTGTCAGCTCCCTGGCAGGGATGGGGATGGAGCTCATGCTGCAGTGGCTGGTGGTAGCTTAAGAGTGCTGAGATTTTAACCACTGTGCTACCAGGGAAGCCCCAGACCAACAGCTTTCATTGAAAAAAAAAGGAAAAAAGGGCTTCCTGGTCGCCTAGAGGTTACATATCAGTGCTGTCACTGTTATGGCCTGAGTTCAGTCACCGGCTGGGGAGCTAACACACCTATGATGCAGCTGTAAATCCACCCGTCCTACTTCCCACTCTGTCTTCAGTAAATCCTCTCGCCCCTGCACCTTACACTATAGTTCTACACTAATTAAATAAATAGAATTAAAAAAAACTATTTGTTTAAAAAAAAGGAAAAAAATTTTCATTTTACTTCCATCTCCTCAACTAGACATTGTGATTTTGAGACAAAAAATTACACTGGATCCATTATAACTACAGTTACCTCTTGAGGTATATTCTTGAATATAGAAACTGAAACAAGTAGTATTAAAGAAAGAAAAGGAACTTCATAAAAATTTATTTTTACCTGTACAATAAACAGTCATAGGAAAATATAAGCCTTTCTTTGAAGTTATTTATTTCTCTGCCACCCCCTACTTATTCTTATTTATTTTTAGACACTAATTCTCTAGAACTCACATATCTGGGGAAAAAGTAAAGGAAGAAAAGAATAACTTAGGTCTCCATTCTTATGTGCTAATACAATACTTAAACTGTATCACATAACTGCCAAAATAAGGGAGCTTAGCAGTACACTGAACTCCTATGTCACTGCTGACAGCACTGCAAGGAAGAACTTCATTCCAAACTGGCATAGAGAACAGCGATTGCTAGCAGACAAAGAGGGGTAAAAATGAGAGGCAGCAGGAGAGAGTGAGGGTATTCTGTGGTAACGGAAGTCTAGAACAGTTCAATAACTTGATTACAGTGGTAGTTGCATGAAATCTATACATGGATAAAATTGCATAGAACTACATACACAAAAAATGCATGCAGATTTACAAACTGGTAAAAACGGAGTAATGTCTGAAGTATCAACAGTAATGTACCAATGTTTATTTCTTGGTTTTAGTATTATAGCTATGTGAGATGTCTCAACCCAGGGAAAGAGTACTTTTGCACTTCTTGTTAGTCTACAATTATTTCAAAATAAAAAGTTTTAAGTGAACCTTGTTGACTTCACCACTCCTTTGTTACACCTGCAACCCTATCTTCAGTTACATGAGAAAAGAGCAGGGTTAACTTTTTGGATGCAAAGAAGTTTTCGCTGCCAAGTTTTCACTTTCTAATGATAATAACTAAAAAATGGTGGATTCAGGAACATTGTTGACCTCACTCAAATGCAGATGTTAATTCATAGTCAATATTAATTAATAGGAATATACTGTAGAGGTAAATTTTCAAGGCAAGTGAAATACACTGGGCTTCTATTAATTCTTCAGAAGGTAGTCGAGTGAGACACAATGACCAAAGCCCGGCTATTGAACCTTGTCGCCTCCCCTCGGGTGACTGTCAGGCAGGAAGATACCTTACCTCAGCTGATTTGGACACACCACCAGCGCATGAAGTATGTCTTCCACTTTCTTTGGGATATCCCCTTTTGCCTCCTGTAGCTGAGGAACACACGCCTGTGCCAGTTCCCATTCTCCTCTCTGAAGGCACTCACAGAAAAATTCAAATAGATGCTCCTCGGAAGTAGTTTCTTCTCTTCCAAATGGGTGATGCATTTTCACAGCAAAGAGTGCAGGGTGATAAAAGAGATGAATTACACAGAACTCATCCTCAATTTTCTCATTTGTGGAGTACTTCCTAGGAATACATAGCAGCGTGAGAAAAAAACCCAGAAAGAACGATATTTACACAAAGCAGCCTCTACTGGCCCGACTGGGAAGAGGGGGTTTACTTTCCTAATTACCGTACTCAGTTTGATTTGACATATTAATATCTTTTTGACAACTTCCACCATTTCTCAATGGGTGGATCTCACCACGCGCGTCCAATATTTAATTAATAGTAATTGTCCTATCAGCCCGGGGCGCAGACCCGAAAACTACACATGTATATTTCTTCCTGAACTTTAAGCCGAGTCCGGCTCCAAATCCCCAGGTGGTCGCTTCTCACAGATGAGAAATTCAGCAGGAACCTCCCTAGTTTGATCCTTCTCTTCAGGCAGAATCCTGAAGATCAGGAGACTAATTTGTATCAGTACTAGAGGACACTGGGGATTGGTGCGCAGGAACGCTCAGTACAAGGGTCTTGGAGAGCGCCCCCGCCTTCTCTAGGGTGCTTTACACTCACCTGCTCCCGGCGCCCAAAGCAATAGAGCTCCCAGCGCAGCCATGTTTCAGCCAAGTCAGGTGACAGGCACTTTGGGAGGATGCGGGTGACGACTGAGAGCCGCTGCTCCTATTGGTTCAATGGAGGACAATGCAAATAAGGCGCCATATTTGTTTGGGTCACGTGACGGGGCCCCTGGAGCTTGGAGGACGCTAGTCAGCTCTGAGAGAGTAAATCAGTAAATCAAGACCATCCCTCTTAGTATGACAGAGCCTCTGTTCAATAAAGTTGTGTTAGGTCCTATTTAGACATGAAATAAGATGCAGAGCCCATCAGGTAGCTCAGTTTAGTGAGGTCTGCCGTCTACGGCCAATGATTGGTATTCCATGGGTTAAATTCTAAAAATCAGGTGTTCACAGGGGAGATGAGAGCTAAGAGTAAACGAAGGTTTTTAGTTGTTTTTTTTTTTTTTTTTTTTTTTTTTATGATCTGAAACTGGGTCTTAAAGTATGGGTTTATTAGGTTTCATCACAGCTTTTTTTTTTTTTTAAGATTTATTTATTT
>NW_004567114.1:26028365-26046495 GCF_000260355.1 Condylura cristata | reverse complement strand
ATTACTATTGGGAAATTGACTCTGCCTCATCCTCATCTCATAGACTGATAATAGCGTTTGAACTACAATTCCCAGGAAGCAGCGGAGCCAGCCTGGGCCTCTTCCCATCGCTGATTGGATAGCGCTCTAGGCTGACGACCCAACCAGCGCTTGGGTTGTTGCCTTGCGAAGCTTTCGGCGGGCAACTGTGTGAGGGTTGGGGGAAACTTTGAAAGTTGGATGCTGCAGATCCGGTACTGGAAAGTTTCACGTGGGGGATAATCGCGGGAAAGTGGGGTGCGCTCATTATTTCCTTCTTCCTCTCTGGGCCCGTGGGTATTGCTTTCCGTGGAGCGGAGAGTCTTGGGTGCAGGACACGCCCCTTATGCCCGGTAGGGATCTCTTTGAGAATCCCGCCACAGGCAGGGAGTTTGTGGCCTTCTAGAGTTGCTTGGGAAGCTGCTACTGTTGAAGAAAACGCTTTTAAGAGAATCGGGTGATATTTAGGCCTATTAGTGGGCAGTTTGGGATGCAGTCTAGGGAGCCAATGTTAGAAGATGTTGGGTCTGACACACTTCCGTGGTGTTAGAGGAGAGATTCTGCTTCATGATGTGGACTCTGGAGTCAGAAAGCCAACTCCTCAACTTGCCAGTGTTCAACTGCGCAGGTTTTTCGATCGTTTGTTTCAGTATCTTAATCTAAAGATGGGGTAAAACATCCGAAGCGTTTGGAGTCGTGTCAGGCACGTAATCACGAATCAATAAATATTAGCTTTAATGTGTGACTTCACAGTTTTCACTATTTTGTTTTTCTTGATGGGGAGGAGAGGATTCATTCTTTAGGGTTGAATAACTTACCCCCAAATCATCTATGTGCACTTACACACTCACATACATTGCATACATTGCAGGAACTTAAAGTCTCTGGTAAAAGAACAAACAAGCAAGGCATAATAATACGTTAATAAGATTATGGACATCATGTCCAAAGTGTGGAGGGTATATTGGAGAGGACAAGATTGACTTGGGAAAAGCCTTTATGGAGGAAAGTCAAGGAGGCCTATGGCACTGGGTAACCTACCAACATGCACTTGTGACCCGCTGATCACACCAGAGGCACTGCACAATGTTTTGCTGAATGAATTGATCATGATAATGACTGTTAAACGAATTCTTCCCAGGAACCATTCAAATCTAATCTTCGCTACATTCCTATGAAGTAAATATTTTACTTATTCTTATTTTAGAGCTGAGAAAATTAAGACACTAAGAGGCAAAGTTGCTTTGCCAGGAAGGCCAGCATCAAGGCCTTGCAATCTAATTTATGAATGAGAGGGGCGGGAGAGAGCAGTTTGTAAAGGGTCTTAATGGCACTCTAGGAAGCATTGGAAGGTATTGTGTGGCCTCGGGGTTCCTTGGTCTATGTGAAGGCTGAGAGTGACAGGTGCTTCTTCCTTTGTGCTCCCAAGGCACATTTAAATAACAAAGACATTGCTTATTCATATCTCTATTTTTGTATATCTCTTTTCCTCTTTTATTATGAGTTTCCAGTGGGAGGGAATATGCTTAAATGATTCTTGTACCTTACCAGAGTGCTGAAGTGTTTCTGAAAGGAGCAAATGAATGATTTTTTTTTTTTTTTGGTAGGACAGTGTGTGACCAGTGGCAGTATGCATTAGTCCAGGAAGGTGAGGCAGTGGCCCCAAAAAGGGAAAGCACAGTTGGTCATTTTTTAAATCCAGGTAGTTTGGGGTTTATAGACCCCCTTTTCAGTTGAATTGACCTGTCTAGATGGTGTCCTAGCCCAGAGTGACTTGATTTGTAAAGATAGTAGGAAATAAAGTAGATGTCACCTGGTGAACCAATCAATGCAGACACATTCCCCTTGAGAGAGATGAGAGGGATGTATTTTATGTTTGTGGGAGGTATGTGTATATGTGTGAGAAAGAGAAGAGACAGAGGGAGGAAAGAGATTAAATATTTATTCAAATATAGAGAATTTATATGTTTGGGAGAAATTTGGGCCATGGTGTTGGAAATGAACACGCTTAATTTCAGTATGTATTTTTGTCCCAAAATTTAACCCCTTTTCTGATAATTATATTACTTTATCCCCTGGAATAGCATTGCAGTTTCTACTTTGTCCAGTGGCTATGTTGCCATGAGACAACACAATCCCTTTTCTATGCATTACTAAGGGAATGAGCTAGAGTCTATTCTACCTCTCCAAAGACAATTATTTCACAAGTCTCATGTAATCTAGTGAGGTTCAATAAGAGCGTTCTATAATTGCATGTTGGAATGCAACTAAAGTAGTAAAGCAATTTAAATTTGGAAAGTGTGACGTCATAGTTTGCTATGACTTACAGGAAAAGGAGAGCCTAAAGAAGATTATGGATGTATAGTAGAGTGGCCTCAGAGTTGGATTTTCTGGGTTCAGATTCTAGATCCATCATTTTCTTTTTCTTAGTGACAACAAAATAGCTAATCTTTACAGATTTTAGCTTTCTCATTTGTAAAAATAGAGCTAATAAAAAAATATAGCTAATAGTCAACCCAGTAATCAATAGGGGCTGTTCAGAAGATTAAAAGTGGTATTTATGTACAGCTTTGGAACAGTGCCTGGTGTGCAGTAAATGATCAATATATTTGTTGTAATTATGGTGCAGTGAAAACAAAGACTTTTCAGGAGTGTTCTTGGAAGTAAGCCTTGAAGTTAAATACACAGCCAAATAAAATTTATAAATGTATTGAAAAATCTTAAGGTGAGTTACAAATGTGATGCATTGCATTCATTAGTATCAAAGAATTGTGTGAAATGCACATTCTTGGGTTGCTTTGTTCTTCTGTGTGCATGTTTGACAGTTGTCTTCCCTATTTACTTAGAAAGATTCTACAGTTCCCTTTATTTTGTCAATTATATTTTAAAAACTATTTGCAAATGGAGAAACTTTAATTGTTTATTTTGTAGAGTGATTTAGATAGGCCACTTATCATTTATGCTATTTTCTGATTTTTTTTTTCAAGGTTCTTTTGTTGCTGCATCTGGAGGCATGGGTAGCAAGAAACTAAAACGAGTGGGTTTATCACAGGAGCTGTGTGAGCGACTGAGCAGATATCAGATTATAACCTGTCAGGTAAAATTTATGTCACTTTCCTCAGTGAAAATATATATTAATTTTAAGTATGTCTTAATAGCTCTTAATTCTTAAATAGCTAAAATTGAAATTTGAAAACTTAGGCTTATTAAAAAAGAATGGATAAATGGTGATGCCTCTCCAAAGGTTGATTTTAAATAATAAGCTGCTCAGGTTATTTTTCCAAATATGATTTTCTTAACCAAATTCAATATTTTTGCATTTTGTGGGAGGATAATGGCCCAAGGCATAAGGTGAAAGACATCTCTGCCATTTATTTGGGATTCTAGAGAAACTAAATTTAAAATATTTATTTTACTGGAGGAAATTTAGTAGTTATATGAGAAATATGACTCAGATTATCCCTTTTAAAAGTGGATAATTTCTCTATATGGAACCACAAGAGGCCTTGAATAGCCAAAGCAATCCTAACAGAAAAGAAGAGGAATGAAGGTATCATGCTCTCAGACTGCAAAGTATACTACAAGAGTATACTAATCAAGATAGTATGATAATAGAACAAAATAGAAATATAGACCAGTGGAATAGAATTGAGTGTGCAGAACTAAACCCATATTTGCATGGACAATTAATGTATGACAAAGAAGCCAAGAGTATACAGTGTAGAAAGGTTTCTCTTCAAGAAATGGTCAAGGAAACACTGGACGGCCACCTACTGAAAAATAAAGCTAGATCACTCTCTCACCCCATACACAAATACTAGCTCAAAACAGATTAAAGATTTGGATATAAGACCAAAACCCAGAAGAAAACAGAGGCAAAACTCTCCATGACACTGGCTTCAATTATGTCTTTGGGAACTCAATTCCAATGGCAAGGAAAAACAAAAGGAAACAAATGAAACTATGACATCAAGCTAAAAAGCTGCTATACATTGCAAGAAACTTTCATTAAAACAAAAAGACATCCTACTGAATTGGAGAAAATATTTGCACACCAGATAGCGATCAAGGGCTTAATTTCCAAGATCTACAAATAACTTAATACAACTCAACAAGAGAAAATAAAATACCCTATCAAAAAATGAGCAGAAGAGCTACATAGACACTTCTTCAAAGAAGGCACACAGGTGGCTAACGGCACATGAAAGCATTCAGTGTTCCTTATCATTAGGGAGATGTAAATCAAAACCACAATTAGATATCACCTCATTCCTGTGATTATGGCCCATATCATAAAAACAACAACAGCAACCAACCTGCTGACAAGGGTGTGGAGAAAAAGAAACACTCATAGACTGTTGGTGGGAATGTCGACTGGTCTAACCCCTTGTGGAAAACTGTATGGAGATTCCTCAGAATATAAAAATAAAGCTGCCATATGACCTAGCAGTTCTACAGATAGGTTTTTACCCAAGAATAAAAAAAACACTAATTTGAAGGGACATATGTCCCTTGTATATTCCTTGTAACCCTATTTACAAATAGTCAAGTTATGCAAGTGAAAATGCCAAGTGACAGAAGAGTGTATTAACATATGGTATATATATACAAAGGAATACTACTTAAATATAAAAATATAAGAAATTTTCACATTGTGACATGTGATGGGATCATGCTACATGAAGTAAGTTAGAAGGTGAAAGACAAATACTGGGTGATTTCACTCATTTGTAGGGCATAGACAAAGAAAACAAAGGAATTCACAAAAATAAACCGAAAACATATAGTACCGCTTAAAGGGACTGATGACAAAATTCTACAAAGAGCTCACATGACTCACTGAAAACAAAGTAAACAATCTAGTCAAATAATGAGGCAAAATAAAGGGCAGAAGAGCTAAAAAGGGCTAAAAAGACCTAAAAAAAAAAAAGGGCAGAAGAGCTAATAAGACACTTCTCCAAAGAGGAAATGCAAATGGCCAACAGCCATATGAAAAAATGTTCAACATCACCTATAATCAGGGAAATGCAAATCAAAACCACAATAAGATAGGACCTTACCCCGGTGAGAATGGCATATATTAAACAACAAATGTTGGCGAGGATATAGAGAAAAAGGAACTCTCCTACATTGCTGGTGGGAGTGTAAACTAGTCCAATCATTATGGAAAGCTGTGTGGAGGTTCCTCAAACTACTAAAAATGGAGCAATTGCACTTCTAGGAATCTACCCAGATGACACAAAACAATTCAAAAGGATACCTGCACCCCTATGTTTACTGCAGCACTATTTGCAATAGGTAAGGTATGGAAACAACCCAAATGCCCAAAATAGACGACTGGATCAAGAAAATGTGGTCTATATATATACACAACAGAATATTACTCAGCAATCAAAAAAGATAAACACATGCCTTTTGCAGCAATATGGATGGAGCTGGAAGGGATCATGCTTAGTGAAATAAGCCAGAAGGAAAAAGAAAAATTTATTGGATGGTTTCACTTATAGGAGAAATATAGGGGAACCAAATAAGGGATCAGGAAAAAAAAGTAACAACAATAAAAAATAAAAACTAGCAGACAACCATAAATCAGAGATACTCTATGAGGGAGGGGGAGGAAAAGGGATCAGAACAGGGGAGAGAAGAACACAAAGGACTATGGTGATGGATCCTGGGTGAATGGGTGGTGGGAATTTTACCAGGAATATGCGATGATGTAAGAAACAAACAAAAAAATGAGGAAGCAAACAAAACCAAAACAAACCCTAGAAATATACAGAATTGAGGCTACTAGAGGAGAAGGAACAGGGGGCTGGAACAAAGTAGGGAGAGAGCCTAGTGGGCTGTGGTAAAGGATTGTGGGTGCTTTGGTGGTGGGTGTGACTCAGTGACACACATCTGAGGAAATGTGAACTTAATTTCGCTAAATCATATACGGTGTTATAAATCAGTATTATCTCAGCTAAAAAAAGGATAGAGTAATCCTTTCCAATTGTTGGTTTCTCCTCAAAAGCAAATTAATAGGATCATTTTCTTATGTTGAAGGAAGAAAAATGCAAAGAACAGATGTTGGATTTTTAAGCACAATAGTACAGCAAATTCCTTTTAAGAGATTAATTAAGATTTAAGATTTTATTTTAGGGTTTAATCCTTAATAAAACAGGCTTTCAGTGCATGCTAAATTAAAAAAAATTACTTTGTGTAGTAACAGTATCTTTGGTTCTCCGATGCATTTCATAATCCTGATATTCATACTTTTAAATGCTCTTAAAATTATGAAGCAGTTCATTCTGTAGTTCATTATTCTCTCTCAATTATCAGATTCTTCTTTTGAATGATCTCATCGTTTAGGAAGAAATTCATTGTACCCTGTTTTGTCTTTTGGTGTATTAATTATCCAAGTAGCTTGAATAATTACAAGTTAAGATTATCATCATATCTTTTATTTAATGCATATTCAAGGGCTATACGATATGGAACATGTGAGTCTTTGATCTACAATACATTTCACTTTTATCTATACATAAAAAAGTATCAATTTTCCTTTTAATTTCAATCTTTGTTGCACATATATACCTAAAATATTCTTTTTATTTCTCTTTAGAACTTTTTATGTCTTTCTCCACTGGAGCTTATGAAGATGACTGGCCTTAGCTATCGAGGTGTCCATGACCTTGTGTGTGTGGTTAGCAGGGCCTGTGCACCACAGATGCAAACAGTATGTGTACCTATATATATATATTTTATGATGTGATTGTAATTTTTATTCTGAAATGGCTTCATTTAAAATCTGTTTTAGGATATGACCAATGCAAAAACTGAGTATGAACATCTCAAAAATATTCACTCAGATCATCAAGTTAGTCCTTTAGTTGAGAATATTTGTGAAAAAGTTATGTATACAAATTCATGGGGGCAGTTCGTAATTATGGGAGTAAGGGAGCAACAGGGAGATTTTTCTTGGTAGCTAATAGTGATATTTCAAAAGGTCAGCTTTTTCTTTTGTTTGTTTGGGGGAAGTTTGCAGACTTTATGGATAAATTATAATGTATTTTTCCTGTTAGAACTGTCTCTACAGTTCTAACTTTTACCACCATCACTTACTCTGCAGCATAAAGTACACAGATGAGGCTTATCCTTGCTTACTGATTTAGTAAAAAATACTTAAAAAAAATTTATCCTAAATCTTGAAAAAAGTGAAGTCTTTTATAACAAGTCCTTTAAAAAAAAAAAAAGATTTATGTATTTATGCATACAGAACTGGGGTACAGGCCAGAGGTGCAGGGTTGGTGAGAGGATTCACCAGAGACAGAATGAGGAGCAGAACAGGCAGTTTGATGAAGTACACTACTGAGGGGAGCAGTGGGCCAGAAAGGAGAGGTCTGCTGCACCATGTGGGTCACCTCCAGTGCCGGGGATTGAACTCATGCTGCAGTGACTGCTGCTAGCTTCATAGTGTTGCACTTTAACCTGTTGTTCCACCAGGGAGGACCCTATCACAAGTCCTTTTAAAATTAAATTGTATTGTTATTTCATACTTTGTCTTGTGATTTTATCAAAAAGTAGATTTAGTCCCTGGTAGGAAACATCTTGTTTTTCCAGAGCAAGAGCTATCCCATGTTTGTTTAATGTTTTTTAAATGTATTTATGTGAATTGCAAATTACTGACCTTACTATCTCATTTGAATATTTTTTACTTTTTCTAGTTTGTGCCTGAATATATTCTTCAAAAAAATCTGTGGTAATCATCAAGGCTTAGCTAATTTAAGTATTGATAAGTGAGATTAGACAAAAGTGGGAACATTTATGACTCATAAGTATGAATATGGAGGTTTTTCTACATCTTCACAGAGGCAGAAGAGCCTTGGATATGACCAAATTTACAATTTATTAAATTGTAAACTTCAAGTGGATGGAAACTATTTGGTTTACTTCTATATTCCTAATAGTATATGGAAGGCATACTGTAGGTGGTCAGTTGAAATTTATTGAATGAATGAATGCTTATTATTTAAATAATGAATGATTACAGTTCTGTGGCTTGATCTCTGCTCATTTCGACAACTTAATAAAATGGTAATTTGTAACATTAAAGATTATAAAGAGGCAATTGTTCTCATATGGGCATGTGATCAAACCAATTTCGTTTGTAACAGCGGCTTTTTTCCAAATAAGGAAATATTCACAGGTTCTAAGGATTTGATTTGAATACCTTTTGGGGGTCCTTTTTTTCAGTCTGCCACACCTACCTTCAAGCTGTTCTCCACAAACCAAATGCAGCTGGATCTTCCCGTTCTGTTGTTCTCAGCACAGACTTCATCCAGGAGCTTTGTAATGTGGCCCCTGCTTATTTCTTTAGCCTCAAAGCTTGTCATACCAAGACCATACTTCCATCTTCCAGCCATTTGAAGAAGCTATTTTTTAAAAAAAATTGTTACTTTCCATTTGTTCTCTTCCTTCTTGACCTTTAATTGTTTCTTCTCTTTTTATACATTCCCTTTGTTCAATGGTTATTTCAGATTTTGGCTCAGACATCCAGCTCTTCCAGGAATCCTACCTGGATTACAAAAACCAGATCAGGTGCACTGTCTATATGGCTTCACTCTCTCTACTGCAATATCTCTTATTAGTTGTATTGTAATTAGTTGCTTAATTTCTAATACTAACTTCACAGTTCCTGTTTGACTTTCTGTAATGGGACTCAGGGGCTCTTTCTATTATATTATTTCCACAAAATTTAGCAAAGTCCCTGGAATAGAGTAAACAAATAGAGGAGAAAGGGGAAACAGCAGCTGAAAATTGAAGTTGGTGTATGTTTTTTTGCTTTTAAAGATTTATTTATTTATTCATACAGAACTGGGGTACAGGCCAGAGGTGGCGGTTTTTGTTTGTCTGTGTGTTTGTGAGAGAGAGAGACGATTCACCAGAGACAGAATGGGACACAGAATAGGCAGTTCGATGAAGTACACTGCTGAGGGGAGCATCAGGAAGGTCAGAAGAGGTCTGCCGCGCCATGTGGGTCAGCTCCCTGTCGGGGGATCGAACTCATGCTGCAGTGGCTGTGGTAGCTTTATAGTGCTGTGCTTTAACTAAACCATTGCACCACCAGAGAGGGCCCTGATAAATATTTTTGACTAGATATGGAGATTGAAAAGAACTTAATCTCTGTTTTGTTTAGGCTTATGAGATGAAGTCACGAAGGTCTGCTGCTCTCTCCCCAGCGTTCTTATCTACTACTCTTTCTGCTTTGGATGAAGCCCTGCATGGTGGTGTGGCGTGTGGGTCTCTCACAGAGGTAAAGGAGAAACTTCCAAGTTTTTCCTCTTTGAGCTATTACTTTTAGAGTCAGGGAAAATGTTTAGTGAAAGACCTGTTATTTCATGAAGATTAATTTGATTTGTAAGTACCTGAAGGGCATTGCCCTAAAATGAGTCCTATGGATCCTTAGTACCTAGCAGAGTGGTTTACAGAAAGATGTTAATGAAAATCCTTGCTGGCCAACGAGATCTACTTAGGTGGCTGTTTCATTAAAATAGCTTAGAAAGTGAAGAATATAGTGAAATATTATGAAATAATTTGGGGTAATTCTCAGATGACAACCACTTAGTGTAATAGAAAGGAAATTTGAAGTTAACCCGTGGGCATATGATAGTGTTAAACTAAGTGAGCCATTTTTACTTCCTGATTTAGATGGATTTGTTCCTAGGAAGTAATAAGTTCTTGAATTATTTTTATATCGTTGCCCAACAAATTACCCCAGAACTAAGTGACTTAAAACAACAGCAATCCTTATTATTTCTGTTTCTTTGGGAGTGGTTTAGTTCAGTGATCTTGATAAGAGATGTATCAATAGTATCTGGAAGTGGGGTGGGCCTGGAAGATCTATTTCCGAGGTGCTCACCCAATACTGGAAAATTGGCACTGACTATTGGCAGGAGGCCATAGTTCCTCCCAATTTCCACATGCAGAGTCCTCAGGATATGATGTCTGACTTTCCCCAGGGTGAGTAATCCCAAGGATGGCCAGTGGAAGTGGAAATGAGTTTGGTGATTTAACTTTAGAGGCTGCATGTTATTATTTCTGCCAATTCTTTTTGCTAAAAGGGAGTCAAGTCCAGCCCACACTTAAGGAAAGGATTGGCTCTACCCCTTGAAAAAAATATGAAGAATTTGGGACATCTTAAAACGATTACAGATCTTTCCTTGAAAATTGCATTGTTGTGCTTACTAAGCACCTGATGTGGTTACTTAATACACTTTGTTTACCAGTACACCTACGGGGGTTCTTGCCGAGAGTTCTAGGGGCATAGATAACTTTAAGCAAACTTCGAAACAAGAGTAGAAACTTCTATCCTGCCAGTCATACATTTAAGTGTAGATTTTCCCCTCAAGGATAATGAGTTTATTTTGGATACATAACTTATTTTATTTCTTGTCTTCTAAGAATGATTTAAAAAATGTGTATGGAGTATGCCTAGCAGATGCCTGTTATCAATAGATGATGAAGAATAAATACTAGAATCTGTATTGCAGTGTAATGCCACCAGGTGGTGCCAGAATCCTATTTACATATTATTTTTGGACCTTTGTGCAAATAGATTTTTAACAATAGTGGTTCATAGTTGTAAATGTATTCATTTAAATAGCAAAAAATTTCACCAAAGAAGACATACATGTGGTCAGCAGACTCGTGAAAAGATATTCTTCATTGCTTATCATTAGGGAAATACAAAGTAAAACCACAATAAAGTTTCACCTCACAGCTGTTAGAGTGGCTTTTATCAAAAAGGTAGGATATGATACATGCTGATGAGGATGTTGAGAAAAGGAAACCCTAACATACAGTTGGTGAGAATGTAAATTGGTAAAACCACTATGAAAATAGTATGGAGTTTCCTTAAAAACATAAAAATGGGGTCCCTCTCTGTGATACAGTTGTCAATATGAAATAGGAGGGAGTAGTGGAAATAATTCAAGATATAAAGTCTTTCATGTGATGTAATTTAAGATCAGAGTTTCTTTCACAAAGCAGAGTACTACCTGGCCCAAATTTCTAAGACTGCTTACTTTTTTTTTTTTAGGAGTTGGAGAGTTAGTTATTTTTAAAATGAGCCCATGGATCAGAAGACTTAATCATATATCTATCTAATTGTACAGCAAATGAAGACAATAGTATTTAGATGCTGGGGGTGGGAGTCATGCTCTTTTCTTAGACATTTTTTTTTTCTTGCAAATTATTAACTTGACAGATTGCTCCATTCTGTTACCCTGTCTTGAGTACGGAGTTAACTTGCTTTAGCAGATCTGGGCATCATATTCATTTTAATCTTTTAATCTCATTTAACATTAAAATGGCTAAGCTTCATTTTACTTTATTACAACTAGGTCTGCCTTTGTTAGGGACAATTTTCTTTCCTCTTTAAATCAATTATTAATATCTGCTTCATTGTCAATAATTGGGTGATCATCACTACCTGTTACTTTTTTTTTTTCAGATTATTTTTTGCATACAAGAACTGGGTATAGGCCAGAGGTGTGGGAGGTGAGAGGATTCACCAGAGACAGACAGGGAACAGAACAGGCAGATGTACTGAAATACACTGCTGAGGGGAGTAGTTGGTGAGACAGGAGGGGTCTACTGTGCTCTGTCAGTCACCTCCCGGGCCGGGGATCGAACTCCTGCTGCTGTGGCTGCATATAGCTTCATAGTGCTGCGCGCTCACCCCCTGCCTATGGAGGGCCATATCTGTCACTTTCTTTCAGTACTTTTTCATTTTTCAGGCAGGGTGGTGGAAACTCAGGCTCTGCTATATGAAGCTGATTGCATTTTCCTGCTGTCTTCTGTGTGTGAATGTATCACTCTTGAGTCTCCAAGAAACAAATAACTTAGGCTGTTCTGGTTTGGCATGCTCTCTCTTTCTTACCGCTATTGGAGCTGAACCTGGGAATTGAATATAACTTGAAACTTGTGGTTTGGCTGCTAGAATTCAGAGCTAAACTCTCTGAAGCTAAAAATTATTAATGTTGAATGTTTTAACCCACTAAGTAAACCTGAAAAAATAATGAAATTCAACTCCAGTCAACTCATAAAAAATTGCATGTAGCATCAGTTTTTTTCTGAGATTAGTAAGAGTGGAAAAAATATTTGAAAAGGATCTGAGCTTGCTAAAGAATTTGAAATTGTTATGGCTTAAAGTAAATTTTTTAAAAAAGATTTATTTATTTATACATACAGAACTGGGGTGCAGGCCAGAGGTGCAGGGGGATGAGAGTATTTGCCAGAGAGATAATGGGGAGCAGAACAGGCAGATTGGCTGAAATACACTACTGAAGGGAGTAGTGAATGGTTCAGGAGAGGTCTGCCATGTCATGTGGGTCACCCCCATGGCCAGGGATGGAACTCGTCCTGCAGTGGCTGTGATAGCTTTATAGTGCTGTGCTTTAACCCATTGCCACTAGGGAGGGCCCAACTTTAAAGTAAATTATAATGCAAAATAAAAAAAAAAATGTCCCCAACTAAACAAAAACCTAAACAAACCCAAAAATCTTATGTTATTTACAGGTTGCCCTTTCTTTCCCAAGACTATAGTGAATCAGAAAACAAAAATAATGAAGTAGGAAAAATGTCAGTTGTGCTTGTTACACATCTCAAATAGAATTTTACATGTTTTATTCAAATGAATAATCAGAATGTTTTACATTTTACAGCATTTGATATGTTATTGAATATTTTAATACACATCTTAATTTAAAATGACTTATCTCACCTTTCCATTAAAACCCCCCAGTTTTTTAGTGTTAAGCTTGTTAAACCTTAGAACATCTGGCAAAAGGGACTGTGGGGGGTGGGAATTTTAGTTACCCCTGACTTGACCTCTAGAGAGTATGCGTGGAAAGGCTGCTTTCTGGCCCCCATTAGGTAGCACTCTGAGGTGCATTTATCATCGCAAGATCACTTTCACAGATAGAAATTTCCTTTGCTTTGATATGTGATAATTAATATAATCTGTGTTGTGTTTGGTAATGATAAAAGGCCTATAAAGAGTTTGGGGTTCTTTAAAACCAACAATCTACGAATCAGAGTGTCAGGTGGCCCTCTAGGTTACAGGAGGAAAACAATATCTCAGTCTAAAAATGAAATAAACCTTAATTAATATTCCCCATCTAGGCTGACACTGGCATTCTTACTGGGTCTGTTTGTAAGATTGCCATGTGTCACGTCAGGTACAGTCCAGAGGGAAGGACGGATGGATACAGAAGGTTGACACAGGCACTGTGCTCCCTTCTTTTCCTAGCTACCTTTATTTTCAACAGATTGTGGTGAATTACAATTCTACATATGCCTCATTAGGCAGATTTATGGATTAAAATAAACCAAATCTCACAAAAGTAAACAAAAGTAAACAATTGGGACAAAAAGATTCCTGCGAAGACACTATATACTGAAGACAATAACAATAACAAGAGGATGAGAACTACATATATGTTAAGAGCCAGAGTGGATGATTCTCCTGCAATAGAGAGATAAAAATCAACAGTCTAATCCCATCTGAGAAGACATCCAAACAAACTGAAATAGTAAAGAAGGCAGTTTCATAGATGGAATTATATCCATTATTATTTTTTAAAGATTTATTTTCTTTATGCATACAAACTGCGGTACAGGCCAGAGGTGCACGAGGTGAATGGATCCACCAGAGACCGAGTGGGGAGCAGAACAAGCAGCATATGTTTAAAAATTATTAAAAAATAATTTTTACTAACTCATGTTATTAATTTCCTTTCCTTTACTATATATAGATACAGATACAGATACAGATATAGATATAGATATCTTGGCTTCAAGTTTCATCATCTCAAAATAACTTTCTGGACTCTCCCTCGTGGTGCAATGGGTTAAGACGCTGGCCACAGCTGCTTCAGTGCATCTTAGATCCCTGCCACGGAGATGATCCACATGGTGAAGCAGACCTCTACTGCCTCCCTGGCTGCTCCCTTCAGCAGTGTACTTTGTTGGTTTGCCTATTCTGCTCCCCACTCTGTCTCTGGTGAATTCACAGTGACGTGATTATAGAAAGTCTCAAAGGATTAGACTCACACTATACCTTACCTTCCAGAAATGAGTCAGTCTACAGGTGTAGAAGCACTCCTGCTTATGAATGTCAGTCATTTAGTGAATCCTATGGCAGATTGAAGTGCAGCACTGTGAGGCTATCTGCAGCTTCTACAGTATGAGTTCCATCCCTGGCCAGGGTGGGTGACCCACATGGTACCTCAGACTTCTCTTGTCTCCCCTGCTGCTCCCTTCAGCAGTGTTTTTTGGTCAGTCTGCATGTCCTGTTCCCTACTCTGTCTCTGGTGAGTCCTTCCCCCCATGCCCCCATTGCTGGCCTGTATTCCAGTTCTTATATGCATAAATAATAATAATAAAAAGAAAAAAGATTAAAGTTTTTAATGGTACTAACACAGAATTGTTTTGAAAAGCAGTGTTTTTTGGTCAGTCTGCATGTCCTGTTCCCTACTCTGTCTCTGGTGAGTCCTTCCCCCCATGCCCCCATTGCTGGCCTGTATCCCAGTTCTTATATGCATAAATAATAATAATAAAAAGAAAAAAGATTAAAGTTTTTAATGGTACTAACACAGAATTGTTTTGAAAAGCCAATTTGTATCAAAGGCTAACAGAATTATTAAAGTCTCAAATAATTTCAAAATCATACTGTTATACAGATGCCTTAATAAGGAAAAGGTATCTAACACTAAATTGTGAATGCTAAATGAATCCCTTCAGCTTTCTCAACTAAAGTTTTTTATTAAACTATTGCAGGACAAGTGAAGTTATCAGGCCCTTTTTTCCATCCTCCCATAGCTAGCCTCTACATTCACCACCTGCAGCCTATGCAAAAAGCACTTGGAGCATGAACACGGGGTACTCGCACCTGTAATTACTGACACTTGGGCCCAAAGAACATGGTTGTACACATGTGTAAATGCTCACGCCTGTTCCTAGAGGCAAGGGATAAAGACAGCAGCGGTGGCTTGGGGAGGAGGACCATTCTGAGAAGAGACCATGAGACAGAATGCTAGAGAGAATGCCAGAGAGGCTGGAGAAAGGCGGTGTACATTTGCCAGGGGCTGAGGAACTCGGTTGCCTCCTGAGCCTCCCTGCCCCCCTGCCTGGCCCGACCAGCCCTGCCTGGCCTTGCCTGCCTGCAACACAGCGATGGAACCCACAACGATTTGAGTGACTGTTTTCTCATTTCTCTCAAGGATGGTACATAACTATGGGTGTACAGGGGGTATGCATCCCAAGATGCATAGGGGAGAAGTTTATTCATTACACAGGATGGGTTTTGGAGTGTTTAAGCTTATTTTCTCTGG
Organism: Condylura cristata; assembly: GCF_000260355.1. Lineage (NCBI taxonomy): Eukaryota > Metazoa > Chordata > Mammalia > Eulipotyphla > Talpidae > Condylura > Condylura cristata. Next base: position 26,031,100 of record NW_004567114.1, on the reverse strand, counting down.
GAACCTAGAAAGATTATTTTTTTTTAATTCCTAAAAATAATTTTGCTTTAATTAGCTTGTGATTTTTATACAAATAATCTTTTTTCTCTCTTTCTCTCTCTCTCTTTTTAAAAGATTACAGGTCCACCAGGTTGTGGAAAAACTCAGTTTTGTATAATGATGAGTATTTTGGCTACATTACCCACAAACATGGGAGGATTAGAAGGAGGTGTTGTGTACATTGACACAGAATCAGCTTTTAGTGCAGGAAGGTAAGAGATATTATTTCACATTATAATGCTTTATTTTTGTAGCTTGTGTCCAGCATGAAACATTTACAAATAGGTTAACATTTATTTTCTTTGTCTTTTGAGAATACAGAATACTGGATATTGTTTTAAAGGAATTTTCCTTCTAAAATTGATGCAGGAAGCAATTTCTTTTAATCTTGTCTATGCTTTTCTTATCAGTCCAAGCAAGGCTGCTAGATAAGCTGTGCTTGCAGACAGGAAGAAAAAACTTTAAGCAAGGGAGGGAAAGAATTTGAGTAGAAATTGATGAAGAGAGAAAATTTGTAAGACAAACGACAAGCTGGCCTGTAACTGCTAGTTGGAAATAAAATATTTGGGAATGGAAATATTGCAAATTTCAAAACATTTTGAATACTTAGAAATATTTTACTTTCATTTTTGAAATTGCAGGCATTAAATGTAAGATACACACTGATAGTAAGTGTATGGATGCTTGAAAAGAAAAGATTTCCTTGGTTTAGCAAGAGCCTTAACCTCTCCATGAGAGAGGCACTTATTTATGTGTAATTTTATACACCCGAAGATAAGTCTGGTCCTGTGCTCCTTGCTGATTGACATTTATAAGCAGGAGTGCTTCTACACCTGGAGACTGACTCAGTTCTGTTAGGTAAGGTGCAGTGTGGGTCTAATCCTTTGAGACTTTCTTTAACCATGTCATTATGAATCACGTCTCTCCTTCATTTCTATGAGTGCTGTTTAGATCAAAGAACATTACATGATCAGCTAAATTCCAAATGGATTATTTTAGCCAGAGCTTATTTGCTTTGTTATATCTCTCTTGGTTATTTATTCTTTCTAAGGATATGCCAATGCTTTGTCAGCTTCTTGAGTTTATATCTTTATATCTTCAAAACCAAGTACAGTGACTGATATGCTAACTGCTCAGAAGATTTTTGATAAATGAGTGAATTGACAGGTGTGACTCACGAAATCCAGATACCATTTTCTATCAAAAGAAATGAAGTTTCTTTGGGGATGTGACTGATTTTAGTTCTGGAGCAGGAATTTTTAAGTTGAATCTGATAGGTACAAGCTATCAGAGACTACTTCGGGTGTGTTAGAATGACCCAGAAGTCAACCTAAAGAGGCTTTCACTGACCAAAGATGAAACAAATTGAGTACCAGTAAGAGTAACAATTGCAGGGGATTAAAAATTATGAAAAGTTTATATTCATAAGTATATAATATTAAGAAATGAAAAACAACTAGTTGATCACTAGTGGTGGAAGTAGCTCATTTTAAAAATAAATGGAAAAAGAAATCTAGCATCTAGTCATTCTTTATGTAAATATATTACTAGTAGGTCTTTTTACATAGTTCTAGTGCAATAATAATGGAAGGAATGATAGAATAGCAACAAATTACAAGACCTAACAATAATGGATGTGGGAATTGACTATTATATATAAGAAATATATATTTTTCTCTTCATTCTAGTTCTTGGCAAAGAAACTTCTAAAATGTTTAGAATTTCCTGAGTGATATTGGGAAGAGGAGTGTCATTCTTTCTCTTTCCTCTCTCTCTTTTTTTAAGATTTACTTATGTATACAGAACTGGGGTACAGGCCAGAGGTGCAGGGACAGTGAGAGGATTTGCCAGAGATGGAATGGGGAGCAGACCAGGCAGATTGACGAAGTACACTGCTGAGGGGAGCAGCGGGCCCATCAGGAGAGGTCTGCTGCACCATGTGGGTCACCTCTGGGGCCCAGGATCTGACTCGCACTGAAGTGGCTGCTGCTAGATTGCAGTGCTGCGTCCTTACCCGTTGTGCCACCCGGGAGGGCCTGTTCTTTTTTTCTATGAAACAGATTTTATGCTGAGGTGACTTATTGGGCCCCTCCATAGTTTCAAATAGAAATTGGTTGCCAGAGGAATAATTGTGTGATTTTTAGGATTGGTACTTTTAGCCTCTTCCCCTTCACTTAAAACCCTCTTCTGAGGAAGGGAGAGGGACTGGAAAGTAGGTAATCACCAATGACCAGTGACTCAATCATATCTAAGTAATGGAGTCACCACAAAAATCTCTAAGTGATAGGGTTTGGAGACCTACCAGGTTGGTGACCATGTTGAGGTTCTGGGAGGTCAGTGTGCCCAACGAAGGCGTGCATGAAGGCTCCGCCCTGCCCCATAGCTTTCCCTGTCAGCTCTTCCATTTCACTGCTGTTTTATAATGACTGGTAGTAATTATAGTATCTTTTGAATTCTGTGAACTATTCTAGCGAATCAATGTATTTGAGGAGGGATGCTATGGGAACTCCCACTTTATAGCTGGTTGGCCAGAAGTACCATTGACTTGTTATTTTGAGTCATTGAATCGCCTGAGTTATTATTATTATTATATAATAGTTTATTTTTTTATCATTTTGTGCATTTTTTTTTCATCTCAATTGTAATCCCCATGTGTTTCCCATCACCAAGTCGCCCGTGTTCCATCACCATAGTTC
>NW_004567114.1:26005213-26027713 GCF_000260355.1 Condylura cristata | reverse complement strand
ATCTGCATTTCCTCTTTGGAGAAGTGTCTTTTTAGCTCTTCTGCCCATTTTTTGATGGGGTTGTTTATTTTTGTTGAGTTTCATCAGTTCTCTGTTTATTTTTGTGATCAATCATCAATCTTTTATCACTAGTTTTGTGTGAGAAAATTTTTTCCCAATTAGTGGGCTGTCTGTTTTTCGTAATGTCTCTTTTGCTGTACAGAAGCTCTTTAACTTGATGTAGTCCCATCTATTTATCCTTACCTTCACTATTGTGGCATTGGGTGCTGTATCTTCAAAGGTTTTACTGTGGTGTATGTTACGTAGAGTTTCATCCATCTTTGCTTCCAGGTATTTTATGGTTTCCGTTCTTATGTCTAGGTCTTTAATACACTAGGTCTTTAATACACTTCGAGTTGATTTTTGTGTATGGAGTAAGGTAGTGATCTAGTTTCATTTTTTTGTATGTAGCATCCCAGTTTTCCCAGCACCATTTGCTGAACAAACTTTCTTTGTTCCATTGTATCTTCTTTACTCCTTTGTCAAAAATTAGCTGTCCATAAACCTGTGGGTTTATATCTGGGTTTTCTATTTGAATCCACTGTTCTGTATTTCTATTCTTGTTCCAGTACCATGCAGTTTTGTAAGTTGCCTGAGTTATTCTTTAGATTAAGTCCCCATGATGTCTTATCTGGACTATCTTCTGGTTTTGTCTTACCTTTGCCCATTTAGAGCCTCTTTTTCCATTTGTAGCTAGAGTGATTAAAATGAGGACATGTTAGTCCCGCTCCAAGGTATTCCATTTTACTAAATGACTTCTAAGTGTGATACCACAGACCTATAGATCTAATGTGATCTTCCCCACTAGCCAGCCTTCTGGCCTTTAAAATTGTCCCTCTCGCTTCTTGCATTCCAGCTTCACTGCTTTCTTGTTACTCCTCAAACATACCAGTAGTCCTCCCACATCTGGGCTTTTCTGCATAATTGCATCTCCACTCGATTTATTTTCTCAGCTCCCTTAAGCCTGTGCTTAAACCTTATATCACTTTATTAAAGAGGCTTTCCCAGACCATCCATCCTGTAGAAAATAGCACTTGCTTCTATCTATCACAGTGTGTTTTCTCATCTTGGTTCACTTTTTTTTACAGCACTTGCCTGTGTATAGTATTTATGTATTTATATGTCTCTGTAGAACCCTAGTTCATGAGAGAAGGGTTTTTTTTGTTTGCTTTATGACTGTCGTTCTTTGCTGCATCCTTAGCACCCAGAATAGTGCCTGGCATATAGCTGGTCCTCAGTAAGTTTTTGTTGAGTGAATAAATTTTAAGTGTATCCCTTGGAAGGAATTTTTTTTATCAAAAGGTGTCACTAGATGGCATTGCTTTCAAGCTTTATATAATTAATGTCTTGGAGCAAAAGATGGGGTCTTTCCTCATATTGTTTTAACCAAAAAGATCTTTGGGATGAAGATTTTCAAAAGAAATTGCTATCATTGACCTGAAGCTTATATAATACATGTATATTTGGTTTTTGATTTATATTTTTCAGATAGATTTTTAAAGATTAAAATTATATTGGGAAATTTAGAGAAAAGTACAGCATGTTGGTATGCAAATAACCAATTATTTAATAGTGACTTAACATGGTAGCTATGAATAAGTTCAGGCCTTCTTTCTGTGGCACTGCAGTGGAGTGATGGAACTGCAGTTTCAAAACCTTTCATGACTCAGGCCTCTCATTGAAATTGAGCCTATTGTTGGAGGCAGAATATTATTACTGTCTTAATCTGGTTCCTAATTACTTGGGCATCCAAATTTGGAAAAACTTCCATGTTTCTGGTAATGTTGTTATACCTATGTGATTAAAGATTCAGTGGGTTCCAATTACTAGAGATTTTTAAAAAAGATTTATTATTTATGCATACAGAGCTGAGGTACAGGCCAGAGGTGCAGTAAGAGGATTCACCAGAGACAGAGCGGGGAGCAGAAGAGGCAGACTGATGAAGTCCACTGCTGAGGGGAGCAGCGGGCGAGGCAGGAGAGGTCTGCGACATGTGGGCCACCTCCTTGGTGGGGGATCAAACTCATGCTGAAGCTGTTGTGGCTAGCTTCTTAGTGCTGTTCTTTAGCCTGTTGCACCACCATGGAGGGCCTGTACTAGAGATTTTTAGCTGACTTTTCTGTGAACCACTAAACTCAGCAAAGAGTTGTGATAATCAGAAAAATTTACTCATTTTCCCCAAACCTTTGAAGTTTTCCTGGCCTGCCTTTGCTAAAGTGGTCTCTTCTTGGCTTTCATCACTTAGTGCATTTCCTCCATTTGTTCATTTTCTTTCTTTCTCAAGCTCTTCTCCTGGACGTTCGTTTCATCCATTTTGTCTTCATTCTTCAAATATCTTTTCTATTTTTCCTTACTATTAAAGTAACTTTTCCACCTAGTAATGTGTTTTCTTTTCAAATTTTAAAAAATGTACTTTTGGGGGCCCTTCATGGTGGCACAGCGGGTTAAAGCACAACACTGAGAAGCTAAAGCCACTTCAGCATGAGTTCAATCCCCAGCCCTGGAGGTGACCCATATGGTGTGGCAGACCTCTCCTGACCCACTCGCTGCTCCCCTCAACGGGATCTTTGTGGATCTGCCTGTTTTGCTCTCCCCTCTGTCTTTGGTGAATCCTCTCACCGCCCCTGCACCTCTGGTCTATACCCCAGCTTTGTATGCATAAATAAATAAATCTTTAAAAATAAAAATGTACTTTGGAAAAATGGTATTTTTTTCCTGCTTTAGATTTTCCTTTAATTTCTGGTTAAGGCACATATGATAAGCTAATTTTGTTGATATCTTTAAAATTCTCTACCTCTTAGAAGGCTTAAACTATGTATATATGAAAACATTGTTCTTATGTACTTTTGTGTAAAAATGAAACAAAAAATATAGGGTGGTTTTAGTGTTTGCAGTCCCATTTCAGGCCCCCCTTTGGTGGTTATATGCTAGGCTGATAAAAAATAATTTTATTACTTCTTAAAACTTATTTTTTATTTCTGCATACAAGAACTGGGGTGCAGGCCAGACATGTAGGGTAAGAGGATTCACCAGAGACAGAGTGGGGAGCAGAACTGGCAGATCTACTGAAACACACTGCTGAGGGGAGCAGGAGAGATGTGTTGATTCATGTGGGTCACTTCCCTGGCTGGTGATCGAACTCATGTTGTAGTGTTGGCAGTAGCTTGATTGTGCTGAGACTTCAACCCCTGTGCCATGAGGGAGGTACCTACATTTTTTTTTCGATGTGCAATGACTTCTGAGCTTTTTATTGAGGTCCCTAAAGGGTTTCCACTTCTGCTGCCTCAATACCTCAAAATTTTGGTGTTAATTGGTCTCAGACACCACTATAAAGTATCATTTTAAATTTTACATTTTAAAAGGACAGATTTATTAGGAAAAGGAGAAAAAGAGAGGCATCTGCATAGTCACAGGTGGGCAGGATTGCTGCTAAAGTAGCATTTTAAATGGAAGACTCATTTTCCTTTTAGGAATTTTTAATCTGAAATACCTAGAATATCTAATATCGCTCTCCATGCCATGTACTGCTAATGCTGACAGCTGCCTCTGTTTTCAGTTTCCTACCTTTGGTCTACCTCATGTGTCAGATCTATCTTTGAGGTCAGAATTCAGTATTTACAAAATCATTTCTTTTGTTTACCAAGGAAATATTGGGTAACATCCATTTGTTTAGAAGGTGATTTCCTGTTTACCAAGAACCCATTGGACAGCATTTATTTTGTATGTATTGTTTTATGTGAAATTATACTTCTCTCCTCTGAGACATGGGGATTATAGCTGCTGCCAGGTTATTAGAATGATAATATACTATATTTATTCAAATGTATCTGTCTCAGTCATAAAAAAGAAACTATTTTTCTTATTTACTGATCTTATAACTTTTGATCAAGTCATCATCTATTAAATAAAAATATTCCCAGAAAGATAAACATCAGCGGAATTATTTTTGCTCAATCGTCAATGAGACCTATCCCTTGGTGACCTCAGGCTCTGACCACTGACTTCTCAGAGCCTATGAAGGAGGGCTGGCTTTCGAAAGCTGTGATTTATGCTATTTTGCTCTTACTTACTCTATTGATAACACTGTCGTAATGTTCCTTGAAGCTTATGATTTTTTAATTAAGAGTCACTACAAGTTTGGCAGCATGACCCTAAGTGTCATTGACTCTGTTCACTTGTGCTATTTTTATCCCTATTATCCCGATCTGCAGACTGGTTGAAATAGCAGAATCCCGATTTCCCAGCTATTTTAACACTGAAGAAAAATTACTTTTGACAAGCAGTAAAGTTCATCTTTATCGAGAACTCAGCTGTGATGAAGTTCTACAAAGGTATGCCACTTTTGACTTTGGCATTTCAGTGATTTTTAGAAGGTTTACTTTTTGTTTTTCATGTGTCGAACTTCTGAGTGAAATAAAAGTGCCTGCACATTACGATTATGGTAAATAATTTTTTTTAGTGTTCTTTTATTTGCTACAACCAATTGATGAGGTTTTTATTTTTAAAAATGGAAAAAAATATTGAGTAAAATGTTTTAGATTTAATTAATATTTTAAGTAATGCATACTTATCATTTCATTAATAGAGTCCCTCCATAGTTAAAATGGCAAATATATATTACTTCACATAGTTTCTGAGGGCTGGGTATTTGAGGGCAGCTTTGCTCAGTGTTTGGCCCAGACGTTCTGAACAGTCAGGCTTGCGGCTGGGATGGCAGTATCTCAAGGCTCACCTGGGGCTCGAGAATCTTAGCGAATTCACTCTTGCTGTTGTTGGAAAGCCTTCCTTCCCACAGGATGTTTTGCCTCTTTATGCGGGCCTCTCCAGAGGGCTGCTTACAACGGGGTACTTTGCCTTCCCTGGTGGCAGTGATGTGAAAGAGTAAAGCAAGTGGCTTTTTAAAGGTAACCTATTTCTAATATAATGAGAGGGAGTCTAGGATAGAAGCTGAGCCATTTATGACCTATTCGCAGAAATGGCCTCTCTTTGTTAAATGCTTTGATCAATGGACCAATCCTGCTACCGTGGGGGCAGGCAGGAGATCCCTTAGAAGTAAGAGTACTGTGGAGTGAAGGAAGGCTGGGTCATTTTGGAGACTAGCCATTCCAAGTAGTTCTCTAAAATTGAAGTTTTAGTAATATCATATGAGAAACAAAGGGTGAAACAAAACAAACACGTCGTGGTCCATTTTCAAAGGCGTGCAATATGCATAGAAGAGCTGCACCTGTGACTGTAATATAGGCAAGAACAATTTGTTTTTAAGTTGGTTAATCTTTGCAATACTCCATTTTACCACATTTTCCCTCAGTGTTTCCAGTTTTTCACAAGTTTTGTTTTCACAGGATTGAATCCTTAGAAGAAGAAATTATTTCTAAAGGAGTTAAACTCATAATTATTGACTCTGTTGCTTCTGTGGTAAGAAAGGAGTTTGACACACAACTTCAAGGCAACATGAGAGAAAGAAACAAATTGTTGGCAAGAGAAGCAGCTTCCTTGAAGTATTTGGCTGAGGAATTTTCTATCCCGGTAAGTTTTTCTTTCTTTTTTTTCTCCCCTTTTCCTTTCTTTTGTTTATTAACGTAATGTTGAATAATATAATTAAAAAGGAAAGATAAAGCAAGTGGCTTTTCAAAGGTAACATAGTTCTAATTTCTATAGTAAATAACCCCATGTTTGTCTCTTTAAAAAGATTATTTTATCTTTTTTATAATTTGAGCCTCAGATGGATCTAAATGCCGTTTCTAAGAGTTCCGATGGTTCTTTCTTTTTTACCTTCTTCTTGGTTACTCTTTCTGCATTTTTTGTATTATTTTCATCACACTTAGCTAAATACCAAGAAACGAGGCACCACAAAATTGCCTAGGCCTGTTTCTATACAATTTCTTTTATGGTAGTAGTTGTCAGTTTTCTAGGTATTTTAGGTTTTGATATTATGTTATTCTAATCAGTACTGATTTATACAGTACAGCATTTGGTTTGTTTCACATCACCAGATTTTGAATTTTATAGTGTGTTCAGAGTGATAAATAATGAAAGTATCAGTAAGGAAACCTTGAAAGTTTGTTGGCATGGCTTTTAGTAGTGGGAATTATGATCATGCAATCTGAAGATGAGTGTATATTGCAAATGTTTGTGGTTAGTAAGCTCCAAAAACTAAATATACTGAGTTACTTTTCCATTAGCAGCATGTGGGAGAGTTCTACTTGCTTTGCAACTCATCAATATTTAGTATTGTTAGGCTTTTCAGGTTTAGCTATGCATCATGTCAACAGGAAAGAATCAATTCCTTAAATTGAAATAAAATTTAGTGTGAAAATTTAATTTCTAAAATTATTTGTGAATGATTTGCAGGTGTCTTTGAAAACATAGTCTTGCTTAGTTGTAACTTATAATATATGCACCAATAGTGTAAACTACTACATAGCCTTTGAGAAAACAAGGGAGAAAATGTGGCATGCAAAATTTTTACCTATTTTAACAGCTTTTTAATTATTGCTGGGATATATGATATAACTCTTGATAAGTGAAGTCCTATAAAGTTTATCCTTAAATTCACAATGGTCAGTTAAAATGATAAATCTAAATCCCTGTTACCCCGGGTCAGGAAAAATAAGGGTATTTGAGAATATTTTAGTTACTTGATTAAATGGAAAAGTTAAGTGCATATGTTTATTTTTTAATGCATGCTCGTTGCTTCACTTCATTCTGTAAAGTATAAACACTGAATTATTTAAAATTGAATTTGCTCTTAATTAGTAACTACAGGTTAATGCTTTTCAGTTTTTCTGAGATGACTTATTTTCCTTAGTGAGAAAGGGGCTCTACTCCTTTTTTTTTTTGTTTAACAGTGCCCTCGGAAAGACTAGGCTCTTAATATTCTCATGTCATGATCTTTGCCTTTATGTTTCTATTTAGAGATAAATGCGTATAGTATATACCTATACAAAACAGTGTAGTATTCATTTTTGTGGTAAATAATTGGTTTTGGATTGTTGGTGTGATGCCTGCCTGTCCACATTTGATGTCTTTTGAAAAATACTTCCATTAGCCTATTACCCTATTTATTTATTTTTAAGAGATTTATTTTTTTATGTGTACAAGAACTGGGCTACAAATGAGAGGATTCACCAGAGATGGAATGGGAAACAGAACAGATGGACTGACTGAAATGCTGACTGAGGGGAGCAGGAGTGGTCTGCTGCACCAGGGTCAGCTCCCCTGCTGGGGATCAAACATAAGCCTTACTGGTAATAGTGCTGAGACTTAATTTCTAGGCCCTAATGTTCTACTTTGAATAGGTAGCTTTATATGGAAAGAAATGTCTTAGAATATTTTGCTGTTACCTGGTTCATTACACCTTTCAAATTAGCAAACCTTTTGTCTCCTTGTAGTTCCTCAAACATGCCAATAACCATTCCTGCCTCAAGGAGCTATTCCTCACCTTGGAATTTCCCTGTTACATAACTGTATATCTATTCTTTCCTGTCACCTTATTAGTAAGGACCTCCAACAGTGTAATTACCTACACACCCTGCCTCCCCATAGCTCTTACTGTGCTTTTTGTTTCTCCATTACAGTTGATATAGTCTCCTGCACATTGTATATAGAGAATGGCTATAGATTATCTGCTTTGTTCACAGACTTGCTGTTAGCACAAGAAACAGTATCTGCACAGAGTAGGCACTCAGTACATACATTTTTTTCAATGTATGCATTAAATATACTGTTTTTCTTTTTAGACTTGAATTAATCTTTTATAAATGACACTGAGCATAAATTTTAAAATTTGCTTTTAACCCTCTTCTTATCTTTAATATTTTATTTATAATAGTAATAAAATTTTAGGCGGAAAGAACATCTTAAATATAAGGAATGTATTCAGATTACAATGGTATGTTATAGGGAGAAAAAGAGTTCTTTAGATTTTTAAACTTGGAAAAGATTTTAGAAATTTAGTAGCAGAGAGCCACGAAGTAGAAGAGGGTAGTAAATAAATGTCTAGTGGACTCTGAGGATTTTGCAGGAAACCAGCCATTCCAGTCTGATCTCTGGCTATTGACGTGGCATGGTGGGTTAGGCATTTTGATATACTCGACATATCTTTTTATTCAAATTAAAGAGTAAAACCAACTTGGGTGGTAGGATGAGTATTTTATTAAATATTAAAATTTCTTGATGAACATGGAATGCTTTTAAAGTATGGACTGAACTGACCAAAGGAAAGTCACAGAAAAGCTGGTTGGATCTGAAAATACCAAACAAAGCAGCACCAAAATATATAGGATAATAAGTAACAAACCTAAAAATAGCCACTGGCCACAACTGGAAATAGTATTACTTTGTTTTGTACTTACTTGTTTTAAGACTTTCAGATGCTAGTGAAACCATTCTCATTTTGCCCAGTTAGCTCATCTAGGCCAACACTTATTAGCTTTTTCTGTAAAGGGCCCAACAGTAATAATTTCAGCTTTGTGGACCACACAGTCTCTGTGGTCCAACTCTGTCCATGTAGTGTGAAAGTAGCCTATAAACAATTTATAAACAAAGAAGTATAGTTGTGGTTCAGTAAAACTTTGGTTGCAAAAACAGATGGAGGACAGATTTGATTCACAGGCCAACCCCTGGTCTGGACCGTATTATCTTCGCCCTCCACTCTGGACCTGGGACTGGCGCTACCATAAACTACCAGTTTAAGGAATTGAAAGAAATGGAAAAGGGCAGTCTGCTCATGAAAGCAGACTTTTCTCAAGCTATTTTAAGGCATTGACCTTGTTGAAAGTTTTATTCTTATGAGTCCTGATTGCTGACTTCAGTTTTATAATATCACAGAAATATGTAGAATTATAAAGCGAATACTTCTGAAACCATAAAAGTGGTTGGATTTACAAACAACATAGTACTATTCAAATTAATTACTCTAATATTATAGATGGTAGTTTGTTAAATTAAATTATTGCTTACACTATATTTTAACTTATACACAGATTCTTTGGAATTTATATACATATACTTTTGTTCAGGTAATGACTCAACTTTCCCACCTCTTTTCTGTGTTTGAGCAACTACAAAACCGTCTTCTGTTGGGGAAGGGTGACATCATTTGGCCCTCACCTGGGCATGAATGCATTTATGTTTGAAGTCTGCCATTGCTTGTTTCTCATTAGTCCCTGATGATTAAAGTGGTACTACTTGGCATTACTTGATTTAAAACAGACATTAACATCTTGTGGCAGTTTTCAATTATAAAATGCCTATACTAATATTTTGATATCATCATTTATGTGAAAGCATAAAATTTAAATATTCTCAAAATTTATAGACCCTTAAATATAGACTACAGTTTGAAAAGCACAGTCATACCAGTCTTTCAGAATCTTTTTCCTGAAGTTAATGGTGGGGGGCGGGGGTATAGGGGAACACTCTCTTGTTGGATGTAAGATGCGGAACCTTTGTCTTTTAAATATATGTTCCATGTTAGTATTGGAAAAAACAATAGGCCCTGAAACTGTTTACAGATGCCTGATGAAAATAACATAAGAGAAGACTTTAAATGCTTGTCAGAAATAACTTGTGATTATGGTTATATTGTCTATTGTGGACTTCTAATTGATATACACAGAACAATCATTGTGCATATTGTAATTTATATATTAGATTAAAAGAATAGGATTTTCTTGCTAAAAAAGGATCTTAAAAGATCATCCACTTCATTTTACAAAGGACACTGAGACCAAGTGGTGACCTGAGTTGTTCAAGAGCACTTGGCATAGAAGGGGTCAGATGCTAAGCAGAACACAAGATCTTTTGGATGCCAGTTCTGGGACTTTAATTTTTTTTGTATTGTAAGATTATATATATTTTTTCTTGAAACCTATAGAACAAAAGTGAATTGTGAACTTCTTAAGGACAAGAATGTCCTTAAGAATGTCTTGTATTCATCTGATTTCTAGAGCCTAGTACTGCGAATGAGCAACATTTAGGAAGTATCAACCGATAATTACAATTATCAAATCATTGTGTTATACATGTGAAACTAACATCTTATTTGTCAATTATTTAAGAGTATATTTCAGACCTTAAAATAATAACAGAGTATTATACTAAATTGAGAATCTGCAAAGAAGAACTGAAAGTAGTTTTCTTTCTTGAACTGAATAATTTGTTAAAAGATCATAAATCGGCCCTCTCTGGTGGCGCATCGGGTTAAAGCACAGCACTAAGAAGCTTAAGCCACTTCTGCATGAGTTTGATCCCCGCCTGCCCGGGAGGTGACCACATGGCATGGCAGACCTCTCCTGATCCGCCCGCTGCTCCCCTCAGCCGTGTACTTCGTCCATCTGCCCGTTCTGCCCCCCACTCTGTCTCTGGTGAATCCTCTCACCCTCCACATCTCTGGCCTGTACCCCAGTTCTATATGCATAAATAAATAAATCTTTAAAAAAAAGATCAAAAATCATAGATATGGAATTGTGGGACTTTTACCTGGTGCCTAAGTGAGAAGGACCTGATTTTAAAAGTGTTGTGAAGGGACTTGAAAAGGAAAAAAATTACAACGAAGGTATATGAGAATATAGTTATTATATATTCATGTTGTGCTTATAGCCATTTAAATTTTTTTCTTAAATTTTTTAACATTAACTGGAATTTTTTACTTGCTGTTGAAATTCTTGGCTTGAGTTTTATGTTGACCTCGATAGTATTCCACATTAGCTGTGCTCTTTATTCTTGTCTTATTTTCCACTCTAGAGTTTTATAAGTTATTGAGTAAAGGAGAATGAAAATACTTTGTTTAGATTAAAGAACTCTAACTTTCTGTTGATTCTTATGAGCTGGCCACTCATGGGCACCTGAGACCTAATAGCTATGCACAAATCTCAGCAGAACATTCCTTGACCTCCTACCGGAGTATAGCTCATATCACGAGGCAGACCCGGGATGTCCAGGCCACTGTTGACCTGATTACGTGACTATTTCCATGGTGATCTTGGAGTAACTCTGCCATAACATCATACTTTGTTGATGCAAATGTCTCTTGACACATGGTCATGAAGTCCCCATCCCTGTTCCTTGTGAAACTTTGTCCTCCATTCCTATCCCACCATCCGGATTATCATTGTCACATGATCAGCTTTTACTAACCTGTGTGATGTCAGTAAAGACCACAAGAACTTCTGCTCAAGCAGCAGAGTCAGGCCTTGCAAACCTGCTCCATGACCATTGTGTCCCTCATTGTAGTCCTGTCGCATAGCGGTAACAAAGTTCCTGTTGCAACAACTTCAAGATTCTTCTTTTGAAAATGCTTCAAATTATACAGCCCAGCAAAGATGCAAAACAAAAAAAGCACAAATGTCTAAATGTTAAAAATAAATTTGCAAATTAAATTTAGTTGTTGGGATATGACTTCACCATTGAAGTTTATCTCTTTCCTTCTGTCTTCTGTCTTCATTTCTTGCAAATATTTTCTCACTAGACCAGTAAAATTAAATTTATGAAATTAGTTTTTTAGAATATTATTAAGAAGAATTTGGATACACTATTTAAATTGTATAAGGAGGACTAGTTTCTTCATTGAAAGTTGCTGAAATGAAATTATATTGAAAAGTAGTTTAATAAGTTTTTCTGATGTTGGCCAACTGTGTTCTTGATTATGTGTGCTTCAAGATTGTGTATTTCAGTATTTCATAACAAGGTTTCTCTGGAAATCTTAATGTCTGGGAATGTTAAAGCTGTTTAAGAAAAGTAATATATGTATATTCCTATTTTCTTATTTTAAATACATTTACATTCATTAACTGATGGAAACAGTTTTGTTTTTCCTTTAAGTGAAGCAAATACATTAAAATTTTCATTTATTATTATTTGACAAAAGCATAAAGATAAGGTTCCTTTTGCTGAGCATAATGATAAATTTCACATGGACTAGGATTTCTTTTATCTTTTAACTGTCCCATTATGCATAGTGGGTTTAATCTTGCAGGATTATATCATATCTTAGATACTAATAAATACTGAAAACTAAAGAAAACACTAGAAAAACAGGAAATTGGGCCATGCACTTAAAATGATTAAAGTTTTGTTTATTATAGAATTGAAATATTGTATTTATAACTTATGAGATAGAGGAAAGAAAGGGTGTATATATCCAACTTAAACATTTATTGCTATCGTAAATGTGAAAATTCAGAACTTGTATTTCTGTGAAAGCCTATGGAAATTACTCTGATTATTAAATAGGATTCCTGCCTCTTAGATATTATGTAAACAAAACTCAACTTATTTTACTATTGTAATGTTATTGACAGTTCTTCAGAAATCATATAATTTTTGGTTTACTTTTATTATTTTCATATTAATTACTGAAAAGAAGCAATGTAAGACTTCTTTAAGTCCTTTATACTTTTTCATAACTTCCTCCTGCTTGTTTATTTGTATTTGAATCAGATTATTCTTAAAGGTACCCCTTTTTTTTTCATTCAGATGGTGGAGATACCATACAGTGAACCTTTATTTCATTAGCTAATGATAATTCTAGAAAAATTATATTTTTCTTGTGTGTAGCTCTCTATAATTTCTAAATCTTTGTTTTTATTGTTGACTACAGCAAAAAGGTAGATATAACTTGAAGTTGGTAAGTAGGTGATTGGGTAAATTAGTGGTAGTACATCTGTTATTAATTGTTAATTTTGAATGATGTGCTATAGTTAAAATGAATGAGACAACCCAGAAATGCATCCACAGGTTGTGTAGGAAAGAATTAACTCATCTGGTGAGGCTTGATCAGACTGAGCACATTCCAGAGAAAAAATTTTCAGGCTTGGCCTTTGGTTGACTCTTTGAAGATTAACTTTGAATGCTTGTAATATTCTGTTTAATAAGAAAGCTTTTGTATACCTGAGATTTTAGACCACATATGACCAGTAGGATCAGTTATAGTTTACTCAAACAATGTGATTTATAGTGAACACCAATTTTGCTGTAGGGGCTGGAATCTGAATAACTATGCTCAGTCATGTAGACTCTGTGTACTTTGTACCTGACACCCAATAAAAACACTGGACACCAAGGCTTGGACAAGCTTTCTAAGTTGGCATCACTTTGTGTGTGTTGTCACACATCATTACTGGGAGAAATGAGCATATCCATGCAACTGTACTGGGGAATGATCCCTGGAAGCTTGTGCCTGGTTTCTATGCTCCTTTTAGTCTGTATTCTTAAGCTGTAAGTCTGAGTGTAAAAGCTTTTCTGAGTCCTAACAAATCCCAGCAGGTACTCCTGATTCTCAGGGGTCTCAAAGATGTGCGTGCGTGAGAGTATTTCATGGCAGCTTTATTTGTAATTCCTAAAAGTGGCAAAATTAATTAGCATTGCATCAATTTTACCTTATTGGTTTTGATCATTTCGTTACAGTTATATAAGATGTTAACAGGAAAGTCTGGGGGAAGGACATGTAAGAATGCTATACTTTTTGCAACTGTTTGGTTAGTCTAAAATTACTTCAAAATGAAAAGTTAAAAAATTAGAGTGGGTTAGGGTGCTTTATATGCATAAATTGGCTGTAGGAGCTCATTAAAAACTCTAGTGGTTGCATCTGGAGAAGGAAAGTTGGGGTTGAAGGGCAGCTGACTTCTGATACATTGGATCTCATCTGTTTAGATCACCAAATACCTCTTCTGTTTAAACACTGTTCTCTATCTTTTAGCAAACCTAGTTGACTCCAGTTCGAAAATATATTTCATAGCTGATTACTCCCCATTAACTCAGTACTATAATACTGGTTCCTGGTGATTAAGAGTACTGGTTTTGGTTTGAACCATCGCTTCATCATTTACTAATTTTATGACCTTGAGTAAGTTATTTATTCTAACTCCAACTCTTAGTTTCCCATATGAGAAACTGGGACAATATTACCTGACTCTTGGAGATGTGAGGATGAGGATTAAGTGAGAGAATGTCTGTAATGCTCTTCACACAATGTTTGCCATATTCAGTAAAAGATAGCCATTAACTATTAATTTAGTAGTTATCTCATTTGGCCCTCACCTAGGCATGAATGCATTTATGTTTGAAGTCTGCCATTGCTTGTAACCTGACAGTTTTCTGTGTTCATTTATTACTTACAATAGCTTTTTGGTGGCATCTTCAGTATTCAGTATTTTCTATGTATATTAATTATAATGTGATCTGCAAATGGTAGTAGTTTTATTTCTTCCTTTTAATTTTTTTATAATAATATAATAGTTTATTTTTACATCATTTTGTGCCTTTTCCCATCTCAGTTGTAATCCCCATGGGCTTCCCATCATCAGATCACCCATGTGCCATCACCATAGTCCCGTACACTTCCTCCCGGGTCCCCCCCCCTTCATTTTTGATCCTATTCCCTACTCCACCCCCATAAAATGTCTCTGGTATATAGTTGTTCATTATTATTATATTTTCCCCTTGGTCCTTTATATTCCTGCTGTCAATGAAACCATCCAGTATTTTTCTTTTTCTCTCTGGCTTACTTCACTAAGCACGATCCCTTCAAACTCCATCCATGTTGCTGCAAAAGGCATGTATTTATTTTTTTGATTGCTGAGTAATACTCCTTGTGTATATGTACCACATCTTTTTAATCCATTCATCCACTTTTGGGCACTTGGGCTGTTTTCATGTCTTTCCTAATGTAAATAAAGCAGCAGTAAACATAGGGGTGCAGGTATCTTTTTGAATCAGTGCTTTTGTGTCTTTTGGGTAGATACCTAGGAGTGGGATTGTGGGGTTCCTATGGAAGCTCCATGTTTAGCAGTTTGATGAACCTCCACACAGCTTTCCATGTGGTTGTACTAGTTTGCATTTCCACCAGCAGAGTAGGAAAGTTCCTTTTTCTCCACATCCTCATCAACATTTGTTGTTGCTAGGTGTTTTAAGATGTGCCGTTCTCACTGGTGTGAGGTGGTATCTCATTGTGGTTTTAATTTTCATCACCCTTATTATGAGTGATGTTGAACATTTTTTTATATGCTTGCTGGCTATATGCATTTCCTCTTTGGAGAAGTGTCTTTTTTTTTTTTTTTTAAAGATTTATTTATTTATTCATACAGAACTGGGGTACAGGCCAGAGATGCGGAGGGTGAGAGGATTCACCAGGGATAGAGTGGGGAGCAGAACAGGCAGATCCATGAAGTACACTGCTGAGGGGAGCAGCGGGCTGGTCAGGAGAGGTCTGCCACGCCATGTGGTCTCCTCCATGGCAGGCGGGGATCGAACTCATGCGGAAGTGGCTTAAGCTTCTTTGTGCTGTGCTTTAACCTCCTGCGCCACCAGGGAGGGCCTGGAGAAGTGTCTTTTTAGCTCTTCTGCCCATTTTTTGATGGGGTTGTTTACTTTATTTTTTTGAGTTTCATCAATTCTTTGTATATCTTTGTAATCAATCTTTTATCGCTAGTTTTGTGTGAGAAAATTTTTTCCCAATCAGTGGGATGTCTGTTTGTTTTTTGTAATGTCTCTTTTGCTGTACAGAAGCTCTTTAACTTGATGTAGTCCCATCTGTTTATCCTTTCCTTCACTATCATTGCAATAGGTGCTGTATCTTCAAAGATTTTACTGAGGTGTATGTTATGTAGAGTTTCGTCCATCTTTGCTTCCAGATATTTTATGGTTTCTGTTCTTATGTCTAGATCTTCAATCTACTTTGAGTTGGTTTTTGTGCATGGTGTGAGGTAGTGATCTAATTTCATTTTTTTTTTTTGCATGTAGCTTCCCAGTTTTCCTAGCACCATTTGTTGAACAAACTTTCTTTGTTCCATTGTATTTTCTTTGCTCCTTTGTCAAAGATTAGTTGTGGGTTTTCTACTTGAATCCACTGGTTTGTGTGTCAAAGATTAGTTGTGGTTTTCTACTTGAATCCACTGGTTTGTGTGTCTGTTCTTCTTCCTGTACCATGCAGCTTTGTATTATAGCTTGAAGTTTGGGATTGTGATGCCTCCGTTCTCTTTCTTTTTAGTCATGAGAGTTTTGGCTATTCAAGGTCTTTTGTGGTTCCATATGAATCTCATCAATTTTTGTTCTATTTCTTTGAAGAATGTCATTGAGACTTTTATTGGAATAGCGTTAAATCTGTATATTGCTTTTGGTAGGATGGTCATTTTGATGATGTTAATTCTCCTGATCCATGAGCAGGGGGTGTCTTTCCATTTCTTGGTGTCTTCTTATATTTCTTTTAACATTGTTTTGTAGTTTTCTTTGTGTAGGTCTTTTACCTCTTTATTTCTTCCTTTTAAATTTAGATATGTTTTAGATCCCTTTTTTGGTCTAATTGCTCTTACTTAGAACACTATGTTTAACAGTAGTGGTGAGAGTGGACATCCTTGTTTTGTTCCTGACCTTAGAAGATAGAAAAGCTTTCAGTTTTTTACCATTGATTGATCTAATATATGGATTTGTCATATGATGTTGGCTGTGGTTTGTAATTTCTTGATTTCACTATATTAAGGTATTTCCTTTTATACTATTTTTTTTGTGAGATGTTAATATTAATATTAATCTTGTCACATTCTTTTCTGTTTTTTTTTGGCCTCTATTGATATTACCATGTGATTTTTATTTTATTTTTTTTGATGTGGTGTATGATGTTAATTGGTTTGTGTTTGTTAAGCTGTCCTTGCATTCTTGTACTAAATCCCACTATTGTATAATCTTTTCAATGTATTATTGAATTTGGTTTGCTAGTATTTCTGTTGAGGATTTTTGCATATATGTTAGAAATAATGGTTTAGAGTTTTTTTTTTTTTGATGTCTTGTGTGTGTTTGGTATCAGGTTAATATTGATCTTGTAAACTGGTGCGAAGTATTTCCTCTTCTGCAACTTTTTTGGCAAGAGTTTGAGAAGTTTAGATATTAGATCTTTGAAAGTTTGGTAAAATTCGCCAATGAATCTATCAGGTATTGGATTTTTGTTTGGAGGAAGCTCTAGATTATGGTTTCAATTACCTTTCTTTCGGATGATCCATCTCTTCATATTTTCTCTTTTCCTGATTCAGTCTTGAATAGTTTTATGACTTGAATAGCTTGTGCATTTCTTCTAGATAGTCCAGGTTTTTGGCATATAGGAATTATTAGTAGTCTCTTACAATGCTTTGTGTTTCTGTGACATTTATTTGACTTCCCTTTCATTTCTGACTTCAGAATAAGTTTAAATTTGATTTTTTTATTGCCTAATGAATCAGAATTTTCATTGTAATAGGATCTCCAGATAACTTACACATGCACAAAAATTGGAGAAGTATTATTTTAAGGTGTTTTAAATCAGATATTTTTATTTTCTTGCAACTAAAAGATCCTGAAATGACATCCTAGAGGTTCTTCTCCTAAGAGTGACAACATCTTGTAGGCATGCAGCATAGAAATAATGAGAGTATGAGAGATACCCTTTCTGACAGTAATAGAAACAGCATTTATTGGATCAGGATTCAAAGCTTAAAATTCTCATCACACTTTGACTGATATGTGGTTTATTTGGGGGCTGTTTTTTATATTTATTTTTAGATGAAAACTATATTCTTATTGCTTGTGGTCAGAAAGGCCCTGATGCTATTTTTGGCAAGTCAGGAGCTGTGAGAGTAGCTGTGCTGAGTGGTAGTCAGCTTTGAGAGTTGCATTTTGCCTCCCTTAGGATTACCCCATCCCATTCTCTCCCTAGCTTCATTCTTATTTCAGCTAGTCAGTTTTGTACTGTACTTCCATTCTAGAGCCATTAACCTTTGTGATTCTTGTAGACTACTGCTTTTTAGAAAGATGCACATTTCAGTAACATGAGCAGAGAAAATAATCTCATTCCTTATTGTAAATTGTAAATTGTCTGTATGTTTGAGGGTTAAAGAGATCATGGCTAAATTAAATCCACTAGCAATCTAGTGGTTTTATTTGAGAAAGTTTTTTCTTTTTCTTTTTATGAGTTAGAGGATGCATTCCAAAAAAAGCTGTAAAACATATTATAAAATTGTACTTCTTTTTTGACCATTTTTCCAGAAGTCATACTAAGCTTTTGGCAGGATAAATTAGATGATTCAACTCACAAGTTAGAATATTATTCTATTATTATTTGGAAATGAAATGTATCTATTATATGACTTACAGTGAGAATTACCAAAGGTAGTCTTTACTCTAAAACGAATACTTTTTGGATAACATTTTTTTAAACAATCGAGATAACATTGGTTTATAACACTGTGTATTATTTAGATATATTCTTCAAAAGTATATTGCCATACCATACTCACCACAAAGTGCCCATAAGTTTCTACCATAAATCATTAAATCCCCTCCCCACTGTGATCCTTGCCACCCTCAGGCCTCTACTAGTAGCCTCAATTCTACATTAATATATCTAGGGTTTATTTTGGTTTAACTTTGTGCTTTTGTTTTTACTTCTTTAGATTCCACATATTAGTGATTATTACTGTTTTGATTTTGTCTCTTCTTTTGGAATCCATCTGATTGTCTGCTAGGTCTGTTTTCCTGGATGTACCATAATCCTTTATTATGTCCAAATGAGAACTTTAGAGGGTATGGTAGCTCCTGTTGGCCAGATATGAGAAAATTTGAAGACAAAACCTATCAATACCCAACATACACAGTTAATTGAAGCACTTTAGTACACAATCATATAACTCACAATAATAAAAGGAAAGCATATCCAAAACACACCCAAAATCCTACTGGATGAAGATTGAAGAAATTAGGATGGTAATTCCTTAGACAGAAAACTGACAGTTTAAGGAAAAGAATATAACATTACTCCTGTCGTTTACATTAATTATACATCAAGGAAATTAAATAACCTTTTATTGCAGAATTCTGGTGAATAAATATGGAAGGAGTGATAGGTCATTATCGTTTTGTAACCCACAGAGAATAATTATTGACTCAGGCAGTAATCATCAGTGAATGAATATTGAATGAAAGGTTAAATGTGATTATACTAACTAAATATAAACCTCACTAATTAAGTATGATTATTCTAATTAGTAAGTTGTTCCTTTGCCTAAATATGTACCTGTATAGTAGAAGTTAGTGATCTTTCAGTGTACTCATGATTAAATATGTAGGATATGCTCATTTTGATGGGAATACCATAGAGGTAATGTGTGTTCTTAGTTTATTATGAGAAAGTACATGTTACTCTTTTGTCCCATTGCAGATTACTTTAATGGAAGCAAGGATCTGTCCAGTTTTTCTACTGAAAAGTTACTATTTTTCCCTTTGAAGAGCTTTGAAGGAGATTAAGACTCTGTAATTATCCTTTTACTCCTCAAACTTTCATCCTGTTTTAGCATGTATTGATGCTTTTTTGACCGAATCAGTTGTTACTGTGATAGTTGTCAACTGATTACCTACTGCTGTCATTTTGTTTACATTTATTAATTGGCTTCTACTTTACTGTAAGGAAGATTTTTTTTTCTCCGTATATTTATATAAACATGAGATAGCTTTTAAAAAGAATCATTGGGCTATAAATCATTACTCATTATTTATTTTGATATTGACTGTCCCAGATTTTTTTCAGTGGGAACCATTTCAAGCTGACTTTGAGCCCTTTTGACATACTCTACTTATTTTTTTTTTTAAAGATTTATTTATTTGGCCCTCCCTAGTGGCGCAGCGGGTTAAAGCACTGCACTAAGAAGCTAAAGCCACTTCCGCATGAGTTCGATTCCCACCTGCCCCGGAGGAGACCACATGGTGTGGCAGACCTCTCCTGACCAGCCCGCTGCTCCCCTCAGCAGTGTACTTTGTCGATCTGCCTGTTCTGCTCCCCGCTCTGTCTCTGGTGAATTCTCTCACCCTCCGCATCTCTGGCCTGTACCCCAGTTCTGTACAAATAAATAAATAAATCTTAAAAAAAAAAGATTTATTTATTTGTGTTTATTTGCGCATACAGAACTGGGGTACAGGCCAGAAGCTCAGGGGCAGCGAGAGGCTACACCAAAGACAGAGTGGAGAGCAGAACAGGCAGATGGGATGAAGTACACTGCTAAGGGGAGCAGCAGGCGGGTCTGGAGAGGTCTGCCGCGCCACGTGGTCACCTCCAGGGCAGGGGGGAATCGAACTCATGAGGAAGTGGCTTTAGCTTCTTAGTGCAGTGCTTTAACCCGCTGCACCACCAGGGAGGGCCATTCTATTTATTTTTTGAGTATTTTGGTACTTTCTAACATCAATGTTCCATGCTCATCTTATACTTTTCCAGGCTTAAGTGGAAAATCAGTACTTGTTTCTTTGAGTAGAGAATATTATTTAGATACCAATCTGGGCACTTGATGTGTGCTAGTTGACTGTAGGTCCTCCTTCAGGAGCTGGAGTGAGGGGTGGGAGTGGTGTATATGTGTGTGTTCATGTATACATATCTGTTTCCACCCTTATGTTCATATCTTTAACATACCTTTCTACGTTTATATTAATATCTTCTATTTTCATTTATTTAAATTCATAAATTTATACTGATACTTCCAAGTCTAATCCAGCATCACAGGATTCATTATATTTTTACCCCTTTTCCAATGGAGAGAACATGACTCCCATTGTTAACTGTATATTACTGAATTTAATTATTTACTCAGTAATTGAATACTCATAACAGTTTCAGAAATGCTGGCCTATATCTTCCTTTACTAAATTGTAATGGGTATCCCTCACTATTTAGAGTTTGCAGGTTAGAGCTAAACAACAACAACAGCAACAACTTTGTCCTGAGGGAATTTAATTAAAATACTGTTTCAAAAAATTACTTTTGGACTTGTTGCTTGTTCAGAATGGGCCTGGGATCACATTTGCAAAACTGTAGCCGAGAAGATTCTTTCTGTATGTTCATGAAGAGCCAAAGGAGGGAGTCAAGACTGAGAACAATTATCACATTAATTTTAAAATGGCAATCACGATGGGCTTGTGGTGTATTTTAAGATGGAGAGGTATATACCAGTTAGGAAACTAAAGGGAGCCCATTGTGAATGATAACAGCTGTCAGTGAGGCAGGCCAAATTCCTATTCGACAGGCAGCCAGACAATGAAAAAAAATACACTGCACAGTTGGAAATGAAGAATGAGGATATAGTTGATGTGCTCCAGCAGCAGATAAAAGGCATCTACTAAAAAGGAAAACTGTTACTTTACTCCAGAACTGTTCCTCCAGACGGAGAAGACATTATCAATCAGAAAACTGCAGTTTGATTCCACTAAAGCATAGTTTCTTCTTTAATTATCCACTAAAGTATAGTTTCTTCTTTAATTATCCCCTTATCTGTTCCTAGATTGGAT
Organism: Condylura cristata; assembly: GCF_000260355.1. NCBI lineage: Eukaryota > Metazoa > Chordata > Mammalia > Eulipotyphla > Talpidae > Condylura > Condylura cristata. Next base: position 26,006,380 of record NW_004567114.1, on the reverse strand, counting down.
AATTAGCATATGTGCACAAATATTTTCATTGACATGCAATGGAGATGGGATAGGGAAAAATATAGATTTTGGGATAACAACTTTTTTCCCTACTAGTCACTGCTCATTCAGCTCTTATCTTCAAAGTCCAGTAAGTTATTTTGCTTTCAATACCTAACAAAAAAAAAAAAAAAGGAACACATAAAAACTCTTGAATACCTTGTTTGTTGGAAGAATTTTAATGTTTTTCATTTAACATTGTAATTTTTTTTTTAAAGCAATCTTTGGAAGATTGGAAAATCTTGTAACTTTATGTATGTGCCATTTTGTAGACAAAATGACAGCATTAGAAAATCAGTTGACACCATCACAGTAACTGATTTAGTCAAGAAGCATCAGTAGATGCACTTTAAAATAGAATGAAAGTTTGAGGAGTTTTATGTATAGATACTACATGTAGGGCAGTCCGACTTTAAATAGGGATAAATTGCTCTAAGAGAAATGAATCCTAGATAGCTTTTTCAAGCCAAGTGTCTTGTTATTTAAATAAACTTGGTTAAAATGAAAAAAAAAAAAAAAAAGAAGGCACTTTTGTTCATTCTCAGCCTCCCCACCCCCTACCCCAGTGTGATTATGTCACATATTTGAAATATAGTTCTGTTCGTATATAGTCTTTAGGGTTTTTCCGTCACATTAGTTAACTTTAGTTTTAATATGCTAAAAGGTATATTCATCTTTCACCTGCTCATCATCTTATCTCTCTATCACTGATGTATAACATGTCTCAAAAATTTCTGGTTTATGTCTTTGTTTCTTTTTGCACAAAAGTTTATGCATGCAAATGCTGTATTTCCCCTTTCTCTTATACATATGGAAGCATATTATATATACCCAAATTTTTAAATTGAGATGTAATTTGCATGATAATGCTTACCCTTTACACGGATTCACTGCTGTCTAACTCTTAGAACATTTTTAACACCCCAACAAGAAACTAAACACTGTTAGTAGTTATTCTCCTGTCCCCCTATTCTAGACCTAATAAACTAAGCAGCTACTAATTTGTTATCTGTCTGTTAGGAGATAGCTTATTCCAGATGTTTTATTTTTATATAAATGGAATATTACTCTTTAGTATTTTGTTTTGTAAGTTTACCATGTGACCTGCAATAACACTATCATTCACAA